>NC_055690.1:37865413-38003748 GCF_017639745.1 Melanotaenia boesemani | reverse complement strand
GCCTGACCAAGGCCTGTTGCTCTAACCCTAACCTCACAGGAGCCCTTTTGCTGCTCTTCACCCAGCTTGTCACCTGAGCACGGCTTCCTGCCCTAAGCCTAACCTCCTCGGGCCCCTTTATTTCTACCCCAGGATGACATCCTCATCTAGTCGGGTATAAATAAATAATACATTAAATCAATGATTAGAGTATATCCTCATAACCGGATTACGCCTGCAGGGCTGAAAAGCAGCCAGGTGAGATACGGTGATCCGCTGCACATGTGCATCCTCATAACCGGATCTCACCTGCAGGCCTGAAGAGCAGCCAGGTGAGATCCGGTGACCCGCTGCACATGTGCATCCTCATAACCGGATCTCACCTGCAGGGCTGACGGGCCGCCAGGGCTGGTCAGGTCAAGCGCCACCATGACACGTCTACATGTGGCGACCGCGCTGAACGCATCGGTCCTTCTCCCGTGTCTCTACCACCTCCCGTTCCCCAGATACAAGCGGGGTCCCCCCCAAAATCGGGGGTGTATCTCCAGAACCGGACCTCCCACACCAAGTCTGAGTGCACACACGGAAAGCCCATGCCCACAAACGGGGGGTATCATTCAGGTTCCAACTCTCCAAGTCCTTCCGGTCCGTAGATGTGGGCCTCCAAAGAACAGCACAAGGGGGGTATCATTGGTGGCAGTCATCCACTTAACCTAACCCTAACCCTAACCCTAACCCCTAACCCTAACCCTAACCCTAACCCTAACCCTGACCCTAACCCTAACCTTAACCCTAACCCTAACCCTAACCATGGGGACTCAATATGAAATGGAACTAAATTCTTTGTCATTTCATTTATCCTTCCCCACCCCAACCCCAGTTTTGTTTTGTCCGGGTTTTTGTTCAAAACATTTTATTGTTTGCAATCCTAATCCTATTCCTTGCCCTCACGTCTAATCCTAACCCTGGCCCTGAACCCTACCCTAGCCCTAACACCTAACCCTCTATTCTAATCCTAAGCCTAAAATTATTGTCTTTGTTGCCTAATCCTAACCTTAATACCTAATCCTAAATTGGAGGTTTTTGTTTTTTACCCTACCCGTGAATCTTCACCCTAATCCTAACCTCAATAATCCCTTAATCCTGACCCTAACATCACAAATCCCTTAGCCCTACCCTTGACCCTTGACCTAACCCTAACCTTACCGTCGTTAACCCCAATAACCTCATTGGTTTAAACCCAGTGTTTCCTTATCATTTCATACCTAAATTATACAATTAAAAAATATTCGGAATAAAAAGGGTTAAAAATTCTAAATTGCAAATTCATAATTTTACATTTATAATAGTACATTGGACTACGAACACTGAAAAATGGTGTTAAAAATTGTTAAAAACCAGTGGGTAGGAAGTTAATTCATTTTAGGGGAGCATCATAAAAAAAACCGAGAACACGAACTAGAGCAGAGGGTATAAAAGCAGCAGCAGCAGCGAGAGAGCTCATTCTGTGCTCAGCTCTCGTGGTGAGCACATCACTCAGACCTTGCTGCTGCATCACAGAGCCTTTAGCCAGCCTTTACAGTTATTTGTGTGCCTTTACTTTTTTCTTTTTGCTTTTTTCTTTCGACCTGACGAAGACATATTTCAGTCGAAACGTCGTCGCTTTTTGATTTTAGTTGGTTTTTTGGCACACCTACCTTTGTTGTTTAAGCTCTATTATTATTTTCAAACTCATTTAATTTTTTTAGAAAAAACATAATAAAAAAAACAAATCAAGAAAACTTATTTTATTTACATTTACAATCCTGTCAGCCATGGAGGGCTGGACAGAAGTGCGGTACGGCCGACGCCGTAACCGCAACCATTTGGGGGAAAGGGTCCCTGAAAGGGGGATGGACCGTGCACACTCCTTCTCCTTCGGGAGAAGGGATTTTTCTTTCATCCCTAACCCTAACCCTAACCCTATTTTCTCTCACCCTAACCCCCAGCTTATAACCTGACCAGGGCCCCTTGCCCTAATCCTAACCTCCTCGGACCTCTTAATTTATACCCCATCTTGATTACTCAATTCATGGTATCCTCATCCACTTAGGCCTAAATAAATAAATAACAGATTAAACCAATGATTATAGTATATCAATTATTATATTTATATTTTCTTTGGATTGTTAATTTTGAAAAAATATCTTTCATTTTTTGGTAAAATGTGTATTTGTGGATTGATGGTCACTTACCTGGAACGGGTGACCTGCGGGGGGGAGGGGGGCCTCCGGAAACAGGAGTGAGATGGCCAGTGCACAGAGCTCTGCAGCCTCCGGCCTTCGGCCTCCGGCTGCGGAGCCTTACACATTTCCTCTCTCCCTAACCCTTTCCAGGCTTTTCTGTGCAAGGGTTAGGGATTTGGTTTAGTGATATATACCTTTTTGTCTTCTGACCTTCAGTGCCGTCCCTGCATGAAAGAAGGGGGTTTTTGGTGTTTAGTTTATTAGGAGTTTGGTTTTGTTTTGATACAAGTCTGCCTGAGACCGTGTGTTTATTTGGTTTGTTAATTAGTCCGCCTGTGAGCGTGTAGCCCATTTTGGGGACATTTTTGGTTTGTTTGTTTCTTTTCTTACTAAGTTATGTTAACATTAATTGTTAAATGCCCGACAGGAACACTCTGACTTTGTTTTGTATTATTTGCCGGTTAAGAGTTGTTCGTCTTTTGGAACCCATTTTTGTTCATAAACCTTATTGTATTTTATTTACCCTTGGTCCGCCCATTTCTGTGTTACTGTCCTTTTGACCCCTTGACAAAAAGGGGGACGTAACACTCTTAATGTCTGGCAGCCCTGTTTTTTCTGTGTCTTTCTGCTTTTGTAAAAGTTGTACGAAATTTTCGGGTGTGTTCGTGTACAGGTCTAACAGTTTGTTGTCTGGTGATGGTGTGGATTGAAGGGTCGTTTCCTTCTGTCTGTGATCTTTTTGTCTACTTTCTTCTTTCCCTTTTGCTCTTTTTGCTATTTTCCATCTTTTTCTGTCCCCTCCGGTCACGTCCAGCAAGATTACATAGATTCCGTGATTCTAAGTAAATAAATAAATCACATTATCAAGAGGAGCCTTACCCACAGGCCTCCCCTTGGCACAGCAAATTTGTTCAGCACGATACAGCAACCACATTATCATTTTCCTTGCTATGATGCTGGACAGGACAAGTAAAAAAAAAAAAAAATTAATGGCATCCTCATCGATTTACACATAAATAAATTAAAGATTAAACAAATAATTATAGTATATCGATTATTATATTTTTAGTTTGGGATTCTTAATTCATTAAAAAAAAGTTTCTCAGATTGTAAAAAGGTGTGTCTGTATGTCTATGGTTTCTTACCTGGAACAGGTGGCCTGCGGGGGGAGGAGGGCCTCCAGAAACAGGAATGAGATGGCCAGTGCACAAGGCTCTGCAGCCTCTGGCCTTCGGCAGCAGGGTTTAACACATTTCTCTCTCCGTAACCCTTGGATCTTTATTTGTGTTCACATTATTTTGCTGGACAGAGGACACCATTTTCTTCTATGCTTTGTTTTATTGTGATCAACATTTACTAACAATTTAATGGCCGCAACTCTTCATGGGGTCCCCCCAAAAAACATGTAAATCTACAATGATACTTTCCATTTCTATGAGCAGCAGACATACATCTAATATACATGATTTCTCCTTCACAGTTATTCTGAATTAGAATATCTAAGCACATTAAAAACACCATTTTAACCAATCAGAGATCATGTCAGACAATAGCTTCAATGGTCAAGTAATCTTTATTGTCCAATGAGGGTAATTCCCTGTGCAACAACCAATAAATACTAGCAGTTGGTACACAGTCACACAAACAACCATAAATAGCTAAAAACACTATGCTATATACATTAAAAAAAATGAAAATAGAGCAACTTCTTCAAGAGGGCAGTGGATGCAGAGACAAAGGAATAGCTGTGTCTGTTAGTCTTGCATTTTCACAGTATGTACCGACGCCAAGATGGAAGGCGCAGGAAATCATTAGCCAGGAGGTGGCTTTGATCCACAAGGACAGAAAGGGCCTTGCTTAGGACTCTGGTATGATACAGGGCTGAGAAGTGATTCAGGGAGATCTCTACAAATTACACACACAGTTTTACAATCCCCTGCAATCTATTGTTGTTTTTGAGGGAACTCACTCTCACTCACATTCCCACGTAGATTCACATTTAAGTCTATACATATGTCTAATTTACATAAAATAATTTAAAAAGACAATAAAGAAAAATAAATTAGGCAAACATCACAACTGACAGACTCAAGATTACCTTTGTCTTTCTTTACCAAACACAGGTTGGTGGGGGTCGGTGGTTCTTGTGTGTGTGGTGTTCATGTGTGGGTGGGTGGGTGGGGGGGCAGCACAATATAACTCATTGATGATATTTTAACTTTTCACTTATTTTATTATTTTTAATTCACTATAAGACTAAAGAACTACTTAACTACAATACTTACATATATTATTTCATTTTGTTGTTTAATTCGATAAATATGAATAATACAGAAATAACACATTACTTCTTTAACATGTACATACTCAGCACATGTAGTCATGTTACAACTCAGAGCACGCCTATACATGCTGAGTTAGAACAAAGTCAGAAACTGGAAAAATTATGAATTAGGTTCCTGTTAGACTACTGTTTCTGGGCAGAGACTAAGTCATCTGATTGCAGAATTCCAGAATGTAAACAACAACAGGATCACATGTAAACTTTTTATTTGCTGGCTGCTTTGTTCTGCGCTGCCCTGCTATAGTAGCAATCACAGCACTCTTATTTCACAAACATGGAAAATGTAAAAAAAACAAATCATCATGGCTCACATGCTTCCACCTGACCCAGTCCCAACATCTACATCGGCTCCAGACCCGATACTGTCCCAGCATCTGGATCAGATACACTTTGTGCTGAGCTGCAGATGTGAACCAAGTGAAAAAGCGGACAAATTGGACCCAGGATGAGGTCTAAGGTATTCTGGCAGTGTATCAGCTTTTTTTCCTCATTGAGCCACATTTCGTTGTCTTATTGGAATCTGAATTAGAGGAACCAGATTCAGACAGGGGGATCAGATCAGGTCTGGGTTAAAAAGTGTCCTGAACCAGGGTTTTATTTGCTATGTAAATCCAGTATGACAGCTCCATGGACTACTGATAAACTTTAACCCGGAATGTGACTCGACCCAGGTACTTATCGCGGTCATCATTGTTTCGCAGGTTAGAACCCTCCACCTTACACTCCACAGTCTGCTCCAAGTTGTAGTCATCTTTACGTAACAACAACTTCACGGCTACAAGAGGCTGAACGTAGCCAGGCTGTGAAAACACATATGAAGAAACAAACTTTAAAACACAAGAAGCTCCTTGTGATCACAAATACATTGACAAGGCTGAATGATTAGTCATCTATGAACTCAAGAGACAGACAGTGAAGCTGTAGTTTGCCTCACTTTGACATTTCTATTCACTAATTTAAGTCTTCTTGCTCAGCCCTTATTCCTATAATTGTTTTATAGTATTATTAAACAAAAAAAAAAAAAAATACAACAGAAACAGAGCAAAAGATACCTTGTTTTTTATTTTGTCTAATTTATACTGAATGGCCGGTTTATTACTGGAGGAAGTCAGATGGACAATATAAATTCTGGTTTGAGTAAGCTGCCAAACTACTAAGCAGCAAGTCCAGTGTACTGGAACTTCTTTATGTTTAATGCTCAACAAAACTAAATAACATTTATCACAACACTTTATTTCATAAGAGGACAAGGTTATTTTAATGGAGAGGAACAAAGAATATAAAAATGTCTGAGTAATCTGTCCTGTAAAACATGATCTCAGGGTGATACAAGCTGGATGTATTTTACCTCATAAGAGATAAAGTGGTTTGGAAAAATAGAGAACAACTTTAAGAGTAAAATTCTGCAAGAGGACTATTGAAATTATTCGTTTATTTTCAAATTTTCTTTCTTTTTTTCTTATTTTAAATCTTCTATAATACTTTTTCACATTCAGGAGCACAGGTAAGCTGGAGACTTTCCCAGCAATTGGCCTGTAAGAGGGAGTACACCTGGATGGGTACACCTGGTTAAATTTAATGATTCAACCAGGTGTACCCTGTTTTCATGATTAAATTGAAACATGTTTAATGATTAAAATGCTTTGCTACTGATGCTTTTTAAGTTAGGTGGTCAAAATTAGTTTTTTTTTTTTCGTTTGTTTGTTTTACATCTCTGAGACATATGGACGTAAGACCAGTGAGAGAAATTAACAAACATGGCAGTGTTTCCTCACATGAGCCTTTTTGCCGTAATATGGAAAAAACATTTTGTCCAGACGGCCGTCAGGTGGGAAGTACTGCATCTGGAGTGGAGTGTCTCTCTAAGACAAAGACAGAAAAAAACGTTATTTAACAAATATAAGAAAGGCAATTCCTCTAATAAATTAACCCATTTATTGCACATATCTGATACAGAATCAAAAACTCTTTAATCCTTGTAGACACTATTCTGGTTTGCAGTAACCTTTTTTTTTTTTTTTTTTTTACCTTGTCCTGTCCAGCATGGTGGCATGAGAATGATGGTCTGAAGAAATTTGCTTTGCCAAAAGGAGTCTTATGGGTAAAAAGCTCCTCTTTATAATCTCATTTATTTATTTTTGTTTTTTTACTGTGGCTCAGTGGGTAGAGTGCTGATCTTGTAGCCTGAGGGTTGCCAGTTCGATCCTCGGCCTGTCAAGCTCATGTCAAGGTGTCCCTGAGCAACACATCGAACCTGTAATTGCTCCTGATGGGTCGTGGTCGAGCACCTTGCATGGCAGCTTCCACCATCAGTGCGTGAATGTGTGTGTGATGTATTATCCAAAGCGCTTTGGTTGTCATTCCAGGTAGAGAAAAGACCTATATACATACAGACCATTTAACATTTTTAATATGGAATTTATCTTATCTTGCTGAACCTGACGGGAGGGGACAAAATAAAAAATAAAAGTAAAAAAAGGAGAATAGTTAAGAAAAGTAAAAAGGAAAGCAGAATGAAAGTAGACAAAGATCCAGTAGATAGAAGCAACGAGCTTCAATCCAACCTGACACCAGACAACCAGCTGCTACACCTGTACAGAAACACAACAGAGAATTTCCTACAGCTTTTACAGGTAAACTAAGCAGACAATCATCAGGAGTTCCTAAAAAAAACCAAGACAGCAACAACAACTTGTATCACAACAACAGCCAAAGACCCAGAAACACACACACCTGAACCAAAGCATCTCTTAGTGTATAAACCCACTGGACACCTCAGTGACTGTGTCAGCATGCAGAGGATGAGGAATGAAGAGGGATCAGAGATGAGTGTAATCCTGCAGATGTGACCACACCTCTACGGAGGCTAGAGGCAGACTAGGGCGGCTCAGAGACCCGGGCCATCAGCAGCAATCCTGGAGCACCAACCCAAGCCAGCGTTGGCCATCACCCACCCCAAAATTCACGCCGCACACCCTTGTAACCAAGGCACTATCAACCACTATCTCCATCCTTCTAAACTCTCTCCTGTTCGCCCACCCAAGTACCCCATCCTCTCCACCCATTCCCACCCTCCCTCCTCCACCTACCCATTACTCCATCTATCCACCCCATAACCCCACCCTCAAAGCCTCCACTGTGCTGTACCCACAAACACTCATTTTCACGGTACCACATCACACTTAACCCTCCCACCATGCCCTGTGGGAGACATCCTTGGCGGCCCAGAGAATAACACCCCCGAAGATTGCGAGGTGAGCTGCCATAGGGTGCAGCCAAGGAGGACACTTACATGGCCCCCTCCACTCCACCCAGCATGACATGCCCACTCAGGCCTCCCCCACAAGTACATGTGATCCATCCCCTTCCCACATACACACCTATATTCTCACCCACTCCAACTCATCCTAGCACATACGCATACACACACATTCGCACACAAACCTCCTGGTCTCATACCTAAACATACCCCGATACCTCCCCCTACTATCCCCCAAACCCCATTCAGCCCCCCGTCAAACCCCTACACCCCTCCTGTCCCCGGGTGATACCCTGGGTCCTGGGGCAGACAACAAGCACCAGCGCATGCACCAACCCACCACATGGCAGCACATCTGGGTAGGCCCAGACTCCCTGCACCAACCAGCCCCTCCACCCGAAATAGAGGAGGCCACCCCCAGGCACCAGAGACCAGAACTCCCACCCAGGCTGCCTCATAATAGCACGGTCACCTGCCCCAGGGCCAAAGCCCACTGACTGAGGCACCACCAATGGTTAAAATGGCCCTCTTAAATATTTGATCTCTTTTAAATAAAACTTTTATCATAAATTATATGATTTTTGATAGTCTCTTTTTAATTGAAACCTTTGCACAGATTCATCAGTTGTTCTCACTGAGGCCTCACCTCCTAATTTTAAGTTTTATTCTCTATGAGGGTAGAAGAAAAGGGCATTGAGATTGCTTCACTAGCTCATAATTTGATTACAACTAAAATAATATCATTATTATGCATCAGGTGCAGGAAAGTGACATGAATGCCGCATTTCTTTTATTTAAGACAAATAATATCAAAGTTGTTATTAACACCTTTAATTGATTCCACTTTATTTATTTATTGATTGATTATTTATTTTTAATTTTTTTAATTTTATTTATTTATTTGTTTTGAGAACATGACATTTTATTTTACATTTTCACTTTTTTTCTGTACTGATTTATATCAGGATTTCGGACCACAGGTTGTGGTAACCATCTGGCTCTAATTGACATCAATATGCTCTGCACCTCTTTTTAAAGACAGTCTGCACCACAGTCTTATGCCATTATGTTTTCACAACCATGCCCCCCGGCTGAAGTTTAACATGTGTGAAATTAGTGCTGAGTACTGAGGCAGCACATCCTCATAACTCAACCAGAGCCTTCTGAACTCAACCAGTCAACCCTGGTCGGACACTGCTGCCAAGTTAGTGACTTTGTCACTGTATTAGCGAGTTTTCAGACCCCTCTAGCGACTTTAAAAAAAGTTACTAGTAACTAATCTAAGGACTTTTTCTGTTATATTTGGAGACTTTTGGAAACTGACATGAATGAACGTAGCTTACTCATCCCAATGAGGAGTAGGTGCTCCACAGCCCCCCCCGCGTCCAAAAGCACTCATTTGAGGTCTTCACACAGCAGCAGCTGCATTCAGAGCAGGAGATGAACACATGTGCTTCATGGTGAGGCTGAAAATGAAACATACAAAGCTGCTGCTAGATAATCCTGCACTGGCTTACCGTCTGAGTAATGTCTATTAATGGTGTGGACAAAAATATTTAAAAAGTAAAAAGTGTTGTGGCATGTTGCAGAGCCATAATTAATAAACAAACTACACTTAAAAAAAACAATCTAAAAAATTAAGAAAATATTAACTGGATTATTTCATTTTATTATTTCTGCTGTTCTAAACACTTTTAGGTTGTCTTTTCATCAATTTTTGCCTTTCCCACGACATCCCTCTCTACGGCAGCATCCATTACAACTAAATGTACTAGGCTGATAATTAGATGATGATGTCATTCATGACTTCCAGCTATTGTTAGGACAGCCAATAGCCACTTTTCTTGCTGAGGAGTGTGCAGCAGCACGGTCGGCCCGCAGTTCTACAGCTGATGCTTTAGCTGAAGCAGCAACTGTTCTCACATCATTCTGATCTGCTCAGAAATTGAAGGTGAGTTCAGTGAACTTCATTTTATGTGTAACTGGGTATTTATAGCATCAGGTGTTTTCTCTTTGTTGTCTTAAACTACCTAAAACCTGCCCTGGCTACTACTGTCATTACAGCTCTTCCCTTCAGTGTTAAAATTGAATTGGAATGAACCCTGAAAACAATTAACTAGTATCTAAAAATGCATTTACATGTCTGCATTTAGCAGACGCAGAAAAGCGACTTGGTCAGATGCCAGTTATTCTCAGTCACCTGGCGGTTATGCTCACGGTCAAAACGTTGGCACCTGAGATTCAAACTTTCATGCTACTAGCAAGCTAGCCAGTTAATGTTTACGGCTGTGCTCCTGTGTGTTAGTACATCAAATGGGAGAGTTCTGAAAAAGTGGACATTCTTGAGACAAGTGTGAAAATGTTTGGAAACTGACTTGCTGCTATGATGCAGGAAAGAAGTAAAAAAACAGTGCAAGCTATCTACCATGACTATCTTAAAATTTGCTGAGATGGTTTTGTATTATACCAGCATTGCTAGTGGAGACCACAGCAACATATTTCTGCCTTTCCATATTTCTCATCATTTTGCTTTTCCTATCCATGCAGATGGAATCATGAAACATAACGAGTCAGCAACAGAAGAATTTATAAGGATGCACACATCTAAGCATCTGAAGCACCACAAAGAAGTGGAGTTGGAGGATATACAGCCATCACTCAGGACCAACTGCTGCTAATATAATCAGGTTTTTTTCTCCCAATTATAGTTATTAGAATGGATTTTTTAGATAAAACCCAGTTTAGTGCTTTAATGTTTACATTTTTTTGGTTGACCTACAAACAAAAAAAGTTGAGATGTGTAAATTTTTAATTTTACAACCAGTGTCGACCACCACTTTACTGCCAGTGTCGATTTGTTTTGCTGTTTAATTTACAAAAATAAGTTTGAAATTGAGTTTGAAATTGTAATTTTTATTAGAAAAAGAAAAGTGCCTGGAGTGCTGCTTGGGTGTAAAAAATGGTGGTATTCCTCTGGTGCTCTTCAGTTATGGGATCAAGTAGAACTAATAAAAAGATTACTGAGGCACTCAAGAAGATAGAAGATAAAAAGCCTTTATTAACTCATGGCTAATCTATTAAAAAACACATCCATGCCTCACAGTCAGATTCTTTAAACAAAAAACAGGTTAACACAGCATAATATAACAAGATTCAACAGATATGTATAAAAACATCATATATCTACTAAAAAATAAATAGATATTGTTCATTTCTTCTTCAAGGAACCACAGATTAATCAGTTACATTACAGGATCATTACAAAAAAGGAGAGAAATCCAGTTTCCCATTCAAACCTGGGTACTGTGTCGCTTTTAGTGTGTAAATCCAAAATGCCTCTCTTTGTAAGAGTTTTTTAAGTCTGTCTCCACCTCTAATTGGGTATTACAATTAATAAATGATTTAATGTCAAACTTACGACTGGATGATACGTCTGTAAATTAGTTAGCATTAATCATGTTGCTACAGTGGTTTCAATGTCCACACTTGTGGTTACCTTTTCATTAGTGTAATTTTTATTAGTTTTTGTCAGTCTGTGTTTAACTGTGTTACACCCTTTCTGTCACGGTTTCTGGGTTTTGGTGGGTGTTTTGATCATGTTTAGGATTTTGGTTTTTGTCATGTTTAGTTCGGTGTTCTTGGTTTATAGTTATGTTCATGCTTTAGCTTTCAGTTTTGTCATGTTTGGTTTTTCCCTCTTGTTTTCCTGTGATTTCTGTTCTGCCTCATTAGATCACCTGGCCTGATTAGTAATCCACTTCACCTGTGTCTTGTTACTCCCTCTGTGTATAAGTACTCCTGGTTTTCGGTCATTCATTGTCAGATCCTTACATTTGGTCATGTGTAGTTTTTGTTCACTGGATTTACCCTTGTCGTGTGTGGTTCCCTGTCTTTGTTTTGGGAAATAAACCTTTTTACTTGCACCGAATCTGCCTCCTGCCTGACTGCCTGCATTTGGGTCCTCACCACCACCTCCGCCTGTTACACGTGACACTTTCCTGGTCCAGCCTTGCTCTACAGCCACCAATCCAGGTTACCCATCATCTACACCTGTTCCAGTCAGTCACTCCCCAGACTTCTGTTCCCCACACTTGTGTCCTGTTAACTCTCCCTGCATTAAATACGCCAGCACCAAGCTCATTCCCTGTCAACCTTATTGTTGCTTGACACTTGGACTATGCCTCTCTCCATTCCCAGCTCTGAGTTTCTAGGATGATCCATTGACTCCACCAGCTGTCTCCACTCGGAAGACTATTCTACTATTCCAGGGCTACTCAATTCGGTCCTACGAGGGCCGCAATCCAGCAGGTTTTCCATGTATCCCTGCACCAACACACCTGAGTCAAATTAGGTGGCCCTAACAGCAATCAGGTTCTACACAATGACTCATTAATTTGACTCAGGTGTGTTGGTAGGACCGAATTGAGTAGCCCTGTACTATTCTCTGTTAGTCAAATAAAGCTTTGTTAATCATTCTCCTGTCTCTGAGGAGTCCATTCATAACACCATGTGTTTCCAGAGGGTGGAATGCCAGTTTATTTTAGCTCAGCAGCAGGTTCAAAATAGGAATTATACTTTGGTATGTGTTTCCAGTTATGTGCCGCTGACACAATTAAAATGAATGTATAAAGTTGTTTTGTTATATTATTTCTTACTCATGTTGTTTTCACACTATCATTGCAAGTCTCCGCCCCTCCACAACATGTTGACAAGTCAGAAGCAGCTGCAGTGGGAGGCTGCAGGACACAGGTTCAGGAGATCCTTGTTCTTTCTGCCACTAGAGTGTACGACAGGGATTTCGGACATGTTCCTCATAAACTAAAATGGAAATAATATATCTTAATCTTTAGTGATCTTATTTTTTATTTTAATTACCTTACCATAGAATTTGTCACTTTGGGATGAATATTGCACAGAGCTCAGATGCAGCAAAAAATGTCTATAATAAGTTCAAATATGACGTAGAAAAGAGGTCCACAACGACCGCAGTTTAATAATAATAATAATAATTAAAGCCGCAAGCGGCATCCATCAGATCCGGGCCTCGTGGCCCCCACCACCCATTTCATACACCTTTTGCTAGCATGTTAGCTAACGTGCTAAGATGCTATGTAACGTGGTAAAATGTCTAGCTGAGAATCTGAAATGTAGATATACCTAGTTAGCATTTTTTGCTAGCATGCTAATATGCTAGCTAACATGCTATGTTGAATACTGTCAAGTTTGGTGCAGATCCCATGTATTTCTATGGAGATATGAGCAAACCGTGTTTCATGGCGAGAAGGCTTTTTTCCGTTGGTTGCCATGGTAACATGCTTTGTTCTATTAGAAGGATTTGAATAGCGTTTGGTCCTCAACTTATCAGGAAGCTTTCCACAAAGTTTGGAGTTACTCGCACGAATCTCCTCAGATTAGTTCATTCAAATACGATGCGTGTAAAGTGAAAAGAATGGGAATAAAAATGGACGTACACTGCAAGATGGCAGGCACCCCGTTGCAGGTGTTCAATTGACTTTTTTGCTCAACTTGGGGTGTTACACGTGTGTGCCGAGTTTTGTCTTCCTACGTTGAAGTAGATGTTCGGGGCCGCATTCATATAGGGATTTTTTGGTGTCTAGGTGGCGCTGTTGAGCCACTTTTGCATTGAAGTGTATGCGGACCTTAGAATATCGAAATTTTCACCAGGCTTGATGTGTGTGCCAAATTTCACAACTTTGAATGGGTGTTTAGGGGGTCATATTTGGCCTCAAAGCGCTTACAAAAATAAACATTACAACAACAATAGGGTCCTTCCATACTTCGTATGGCTCGGACCCTAATAATGGATTGTATTTGATATAGCGCTTTTCAAGGCACCCAAAGCACTTTACATAGTGTATCCATTATTCATCCACTCCACCTGGTGATGGTAAACTATGTGTGTAGTCACAGCTGCCCTGGGGCAGGCTGACGGAGATGTGGCTGCCAGTCCGCGCCTACGGCCTCTCCAACCATCACCGAACATTCATCCACATTCATTCATCAGTGATGCCACACTGGAGGCAAGGAGGGTTAAGTATCTTGCCCAAGGACACAACGACAGTTGACTGCGGGAGTGGGAATCGAACCGCCAACCTTCCGGTCGATGGATGACCTGCTCTGCCGCCTGAGCCACTGCCAACTACAATTCGCCCCAATACATACGTCCCATGGACATCAATACTTGACATTATTTAGACGTCGGAAAACACACGTCTTCTGGCGTCACAGTCTGCACCTTGTGGGGACCAAAATTGAACGTATGATATGACTTAATAAAGATGTCGTTAAGACGTCACCTTGCCCAGTGGGAAATGTCTAAACTAAGTTCAAATATGACATAGAAAAGCTGTCCACAATGACCACATTTGGACTATAATAAGCCCCAATACAGACGTCCAATGGACGTCGATACTTGACGTTATTTAGACGCTGGAAAAAAGACATCTTCTGGAGTCACAGTGTTACGACCTCACCTGGCCAGGGCTTGTAGTCCTCCGGCAGCTCTCCTCAGACTCTCCACACCTGGTCCTGATCTGCTGATCATCATCAAGTCCAATCTGTCACACCTGTCCTCCAGTCCTTATAATCCCCTGTTCTGCCCTCAGTCCTCGTCGGACCTTGTCCTACGCACCATATGGACGCTCTCCCAGTCCCTTCCAGGCTCCCTGGTGACCCACGTCTGCTTTGCCTTGGTCAGATCCAGTAAGATTCTTAATTAACGCCTATGTGGACACGATGGCTAAGTACCCTGGGCCCACGAAGAGGTTACGTGTGGCTGTGGATCTAGTCACCCAGCTGGAAGCCAGGCCAGCTCTTCTCACTTTTCCGGGTCTGGCTGAGCTGGTGGAAGAGGCTTGGGTCGTGTACACCAATGCTCAACTGGAGAATGTCGGGTCAAGATTGCCGCCCACATCTCCTGCATCGCCTCCAGCTTCCAGGTCCACGTCTCCAGTGTCGCCTCTGGCTTCCAAGCCCGTGTCTCCAGAGTCGCATCCGCTGGCTCCACGCCTCCCGTCTCCAGAGTCTCCACCGGCTCCACGCCTCCCATCTCCAGAGTCTCCGCCGGCTCCACGCCTCCCATCTCCAGAGCCTATTCCGGTTTCCCCGTTCTGTCATGAACCGCAACCTCCTATTCCTGCTCCTTGGTCCTGTCTGGCTCTATCGCGTCCGACGCCACAGCAACAGTCAACTCTGGCTCTACAGCGTCCGACGCCACAGTCACGGTGAGCTCCTGTCCTGCAGCCTCCCATGCCTGCCCCCAGTCCTGTCCTGCTCCGCAGCCTCCGACGCCTGCTCCCTGGTCTGCTCCAGCTCTGCCTCCGACGCAAGCGCAACGGTCTTGCCCGGCTACGTAGCTTTCCACGCCTGCGCCCCGGTCCTGTCCGGCGCTTCAATGTCCGATGCCAGCTCCCAGGTCCACGCAGCCTCTGGTGGTTCCTGTGTCAGAGGAGGCCTAGGGTTACGACACTCCTCTCCAGCCAGTGGCTCCAGTCTCCGAGGGGTCTCCGAGCAGGATGCTCCTCTCCAGCCTCTGGTTCCTCCCTGTCTGTTGGTTCCTGTCTCCGAGAAGGTCAATGGTCACGACGCTCCTCTCCAGCCTGTGGCTCCAGTCTCCGAGGGGGTCTCCGAGCGGGACGCTCCTATCCAGCCTCTGGTTCCTCCGTGTCTGTCGGTTCCTGTCTCCAAGGAGGTCTATCGTCACGACGCTCCTTTTCAGCCAGTGGCTCCAGTCTCCGAATGGGAAGCTCCTCTCCAGCCGCTGGCGCCACCCTGTCCATTGGTTTCATGCTCCGAGGGGTTCTCTGCGAAAGACTCTCCTCTTCTGTGGCCCGTGGTTCACCCTGCCTAGAAGATTGCTCCTCTTCAGCCTCTGGCACTTGGGCTCGCCCTAAGATGGATGTTACAGCGCCCACCAGAGACTCTGCTCCTGTTTGTGTGACCTCCCGGTCACCCGCCAGAATTAATAAATTGTGTCTGTCTTCCAGTGCTCCAGCTCCAGTCAGCACGCTTCCCAGTGCTTCGGCTTCAGCCAGCACGCCTCCCTGCACACCAGCTCCAGTCAGTATGCTTCCCAGTGCTTCAGCTTCAGCCTGACAGAGGTTCAGTTTCATTCTGTGTGTCTACCTGAGCTCCAGTTTCAATCCGTGCAACCCTCTGACTTTCTTTCTGAAAGTCGGTCTGATCATCCGCCGGAAATCCAGCCTGCTCGTTGTCCGGGTCTGCCTCCAGAACTACAGTTCGAGCCTGCCCGTCCGCCTGAGGATCTGTCTGCTCATCCACCGGAGATCCTGCCCTTCCGTCCGAGTTATTCTCCTAAGATCCAGTCCAGGTCTGCCCGTCCTCCGGGTCATCCTCCTGATCTCCGGTCCAAGTCTGCTCGTCCTCCGGGTCATCCTCCAGAGAACCAGTCCAGGTCTGCTCGTCCTTTGGGTCATCCTCCAGAGAACCGGCCCATCCTCTTTTCAATAAAGATCTGTTAATCCTGATGACCCGATAATTGATTAATTAGTTTTTGGAATAATAGACTAAATATTTAATATTTTGATTTTCTTTTTTTTTTGGTTTAGTATTGCACCATATTTGAAATGTAATATCCGGTAGTATTTGGGTATTTTTTATGTAGTATGCAGTAGTATCCTAAATGTCTGATGTGGTATCTGATGGTATTGGAGTATTTCTGATTTATCAGGTAGTATCAGGGATTTTGGGTGTAGAGTCCAGATGTTTTTGTCAAAGTATCTGCTGTATTTGTGTACTCACTCTGACTCATCTCTGGTTTTTATTCAACTCTGGTGATGATGATGATGATGATGATGATGATGGTGATTTGGATGATGTTTGTGTGGTTTGGATGATGTTTGTGTGATTTGGATGATGTTTGTGTGGATGTGGGGGTATGTTTGTGTGCGTGCGTATGCATGTCTTAAGATGAGTGGGGGTGTGTCTGGGGAGTGACAGTGGGAGGGTTGTATGCTGTGTGAGTGTTTATATTGTGTGGGTGGGGCTGAGAGGGCATATATGAGTTAGGATGAGCGGGAGTGTGCAAGGAAATAGGTGTGTGCATGTGTTTCTGTGTGTGGTTGGGGCGGGGTTAAGTGCACTTGTGGGGGGGGGGGGGGGGGTCTGCCGCTGTCCCCATCCTCTTATTCTCGGTTAGGGATGTGGGAGGGTGGGTACTTTCTAGGGTTGGTGGCAGCTCACTGGCTGTGGTCCCTGAGTGGCCTGGTCGTGGGGGGCGGCCTCTCCTGGCCTGTCTTGCCCTGGGGGGCCTCCTGGGGAGCGGGGATGCCTAATGCCACTAGAGGCTCATCATCCAGAGGGAAGTTTGCTTCCCTCTGGACGTACATCCCCGGATCCCTCTTACTTCCCGCTCTCTCTGTCTCACACATACACACACACGTAGGGAGTTGGGAGGTGTGGAGCCATGCGGAGTGGAGCGGAGGAGACCATTCAGTGGTCTCCTTGGATGCACCCCGTGGCGACTCGCCTCTCAGTTTTAACTGCACCGAGACACCAAAACACAAGAAACACAACACACAAACAACACCTGGGGGGCGTGGCATGCAGTGCATGTCGGGCGGGCCACTTAGGTGGCCCAGCTCCCGGCTCACTGTGGTCACTGCCCCTCAATTTTAATTGCACACAACACACACTACATAAACAGTCAGGAGCGGGGAGGGGGAGGGTATTGGGGACCTCTCACACCCCTGTTCCCCCTGTGTGTGGCTGGGGGGGGGGGGGGGGGGGGGGGGGATGGTTGCCCCGGGGCCGGGTCCTGGGGTGGCTGCGCTGGTGGGCTGCTGGCTCTGTGGGTGTTGGGTCAAGGGGGGTTGCTTGGGGCTCGCTGTCCTCTGGTCCGCCTGGGGTGTCCCCCACGGGGCATTGTGGGTTGGTTGTGAGTGGTGTGACTGTGTGGTGGTGAGTGCTTGTGGGTGCGGCGCGGGGGTGGGTGTGAGTGTGGGGTTATATGGGGTGTGGATTGGAGTAGGTGGGGAGTGGGGGGGGGGGGCTGATGGCACCCTGGTTCCCGAGGTGTGCGGCTGGAACATCGGGGTGTGTGCTGGCCTACACCGGGTGGCTGTCTGGTCGCCTGGTCCTCCTAGGCATGTTGCGGGGTCTCTGCCTTTAGGGGGTGGGCGGCCGCCTCTGGGCTCCTGGGGCCCTGGGCCCTTCACTTGGGCTGCCCTGGGTGGCCGGTCCCTGGCGCGGCCGGCGGCTGCTGATCCTGGCCCACTGGGACCTGTGCCCTGGGACCGTGGGGGGCTCTTGCTGGGGCTCTCCTCTGCCACCTTTCGGGTGGGGCTGGAGTCGTCTTCGTGGTGGGGTGGCTTGGGTTGGTGCTCCGTGTCTGCTGCTGGGGGCCCGGGCCTCTGGCTCTGGTCTGCCTTTTTTTTCCTGTGAGTTAGTATCTCATCGCTGTTATGTCTTTTTGATTTGGTTATTATTTATAAACTCTTAATGACTAGCAGCCCTGTTTTTTCTGTGTGTGTGTTTTTGTTTTTGTAAAAGTTGTAGGAAATTTTCTGGTGTGTTCATGTACAGGTGTAACAGTTTGTTGTCTGGTGATGGTGTGGATTGAAGGGTCGTTTCCTTCTGTCTGTGATCTTTCTGTCTCCTTTCTTCTTTCCCTTTTGCTCTTTTTGCTATTTTCCATCTTTTTCTGTCCCCTCCGGTCAGGTCCAGCAAGATTACAAAGATTCCGTGATTCAAGGTAAATAAATAAATAAATAAATAAATAAATCAGATTATCAAGAGGAGCCTTACCCATAGGTCTCCCCTTGGTAGAGCAAATTTGTTCAGCACAATACAGCAACCAGATTATCATTTTGCTGCTATGATGCTGGACAGGACAAGTTAAAAAAAAAAAAAAGATCTGTTAACGTGTTCATGTCTCCGAGGAGTCCATGCGTTACACACAGTCAGGCAAGCTCAAGCCTTTGGCAAAAACAGTCCTCTCTCACGCTATTGAGCTGAAGAGGGCTAATGACCACTTGGATGAAGCAGCGGCTAGGATGCTACAGCTTGAGACAACTAACGAGCCACAATCTAGTCAAATAGTAGCCCTGGAAAAAAGAGTAGAAGCCCTCTATGACCATATAGATGAGTTGGAAAACAGAGGGCAGTGGAAAAATGCCTGCATCCTCAACCTGCCCAAGAATATGGAGGGGAGTTACACTTTAAACTTCTTTGAATGTTGGCTACTGGCCTTTCTGGGATGCTAAAAGGGGCCGAGTCAAGCTAGAGCGGGCTCATTGCTCTTTAATGCCCAAGACCGGGTGTGACCAACGACCGTGCCCGATCATCATCCGGTTTCTCTAGTTCCAGGACAAGCAAACGCTGATGGCAGCGATACAGTAGAAAGCAGCGGCCGAGGATATTACTCTGGGTGGGAAGGAAAATATCATTTTACCATGTCCTATCTGCTGCTGTACTTCGCAAACAGAGTTTTACAAAGTCAAACAACATCTCAGACAAATCGGTGCCGATTACTCCATGCTCTTCCCTGCAAAGCGTCAACTCAACCCAAGCAAGATGGCGGCACGCAACCTCGTCTGAGCAGCACGTCTGGTGAATAAATGAGTTTGTACGAGTATAACGAGTATTACGTTTCACAAGTGCTGAGGTGGCTCGGCTATTTTTGGTGCTGACGTGTACTTTCTGTGTGATTCTCTATCTAATTGTGCGCTTACTCCTGGATTATTGATCTTGAAACGAGGGGCTGATTGTTTGGCTCCTGAGGCTTGCCCCCTGTTGGTGGTGGCATGCTGGGAAGTGCCTTCTATACAATCTATGAACTTTTGTGTTGACAGTGGAATTCATGGATCTCACTTTTTGTTCATGCTGGCCATCCTGGTCTCCACCGATGAAGTACTGGCACTAGGATCTACTGATGAAGAGTAGCCGGCGGTCGTCACTGGAGTCCTGGCATGCCGCCTCTGTTTGATGGGCCTGATTCTTCATCAGTAAAGCACCCGCTCATCATCCCGCTCCCATGGTGATAGCTAGTGGCTCCGCTCAAAGCAGAGCGTAAATCGGGCCATGTGTTGTTCTTAGATGGGCCTGAAATTCTTCTCATAAAGCGACATTGGTAAGTCTTCCTGCTTACGTGTGACATCACGCTGAAACTGCATCCGAGCTGGGAACGGAAAACCTGGACTGGATTCAAAAGAGAAAAACGGATCCTGCACCTTCCTATTCTACGTTTCCTGCACCTTGTATATTACTATTCTACGTGTTTTATAATGACAAGGGCAAAATTGTCATTATTACTGGTCCTAGGGACATTAACTGTATCCTCCATTTTTGACTTTGGCATTGGACTCAGCGGGATAAATAACTCCCGTCCAGTGAATCCATTCCCCTGGGGTACAATCCGGGGAGGAACGAGGGCATCAGTCTGTGCACCACGTCTATTTTATTTGCCTTTGTATCTTCACGTAGATTCCACTGATTTGTTGTATTTGAGCAGTGTAATGGCCCTTCAAGAGAATTTTGTTATAAGCTCAATATTTGTCTCAAGAGTATTTCCATCCATAGAATCTACAAATGTATCGCACAAAAAAACACAATTTCTAAAACGCTTGATATTTTTATTGTTATTAATCTCTGGAAATGTCCCACCAAACCCTTGACCAGATTCCCCTGTTTTTAGTACCCCTGCTGAGTTTAAATCTAGAATTGGTCTTGGCATCATCCACTTGAATGTAAGAAGTCTGTTGGTAAAAATGGATATGATGCACATTTGGGCAGTCTCAACTGATGCAGATATAATAGTTGTCTCTGAGACTTGGTTAAATAAGTCAATCCCAGATAATGACATACTCATAAAAGGTTACAATGTCTTCAGAACTGACCGGCTAAAAAGAGGGGGCGGTGTAGCCATTTTTGTTAAATCAAAGTACAAAGTAAATGTCATTTTGTCACAATCATTGACAAAGAAATTTGAACTTTTAGCTCTTGATCTCGAGGTTTCTGATTCCCTACATATTACTGTAGTTCGCTGTTACAGAATGCCCTCGGCTGATAGCAGTGCTCTTTCTTCCTTGTTTGAACTGCTATCATCTTTGAATAACAAAGAAATTGTAATCATTGGGGACTTAAACTGGAATTGGCTCCAGCCGGTCTCAAATGATCTTAAATCATATTGTGATTCTTTAAATCTGTTTCAACTTGTAAATGCTCCCACAAGACCAAACCCAAAGTTTCCTGAAAAGTCTTCCTTGATAGACCTGATTCTGACTAACACACCCTCAAAATACTCCCCGGCGGCTGTATTTGCTAATGATATTAGTGACCACTGTGTCATAGCAATCTCTCGGAACACAAAAATACCAAAAACCAGGCCACACATTATTACAAAACGTAATACAAAACAGTTTTCTGAGCAAGGTTTTTTCCATGATCTTTATGAATTTGAATGGGACAGAATAACTATGATTAATGACATTGAATTTGCCTGGAGCTATTTTTACAGTGGATTTATAAAAATAATCAATAAGCACGCACCAATCAGGCACTATAAAGTAAAAAGCCGTATCAATGCATGGTTTACTTCTCACCTGGCTGACCTGTTGCATGAACGTAATGTAGCATGGGCACGAGCAAGACAAACCGACAATGCTGTTGATTGGCTTACATTCAGGAAACTACGCAACAAATGTACAGTTGAAATAAGAAAGTCCAAGTCTGATCATTTTATTAAACAAACAACTGAAAACCTAAATAATCCATTAAAATTTTGGAAAAGAATAAAGTCCCTATCAGACAATAGCTTAGGCGTTCAACTACCAACCAGCATAGTGAAAAACTCTCAAAGCATCACAGATAAGGACGAGATGTTGACATGTTTTAATGACCATTTTATTGCTTCTGGTTCTTTGTTCAGTTCCCTCAATTACTCACAGGACTTACACTTTCCCTCAGCAATAAATTATGAAGCCTCAAAACATAATTTTGTTTTTCAGCCGTTTACCATCTTTGAGGTATCACGTACCCTCAAGAAATTGGATATAACCAAAGCAGCAGGCCCTGATGGTCTAGAACCCTATTTCTTAAAACTCGCAGCAGATGTTATTGCTCCGTCATTGACATATATTTTTAACTTGTCCCTGGCTACAAATACAATTCCGCCAATCTGGAAATCAGCTCATGTTTTACCTCTGTTTAAGGGAGGTGACCCGACAGATTTGAACAACTACCGTCCAATATCAAAATTGTGTGTCCTGTCTAAAGTCCTGGAATCTTTAATAAACACGCAGCTTAAGAAATTCCTGACCACTGCAAACATTTTACCCACGTCCCAGTCTGGTTTTAGAAAGCGGCATAGCACAACAACTGCAGCTCTCAAAATTTTAAATGACACTATTGAATCGTTAGACAACAAACACTACTGTGCAGTACTCTTCATCGACCTCTCCAAAACTTTCGATACAGTAGATCACTCTGTCCTTTTACAAACGCTTCGTAACATTGGCATATCAGATCATACCGTAGGTTGGTTTGAAAATTATCTGTCTGACAGATCGCAGTGTGTCAGGTTCCAGGAACAAAAAATCCAATTTCTGAAAAGTAACCTCAGGTGTACCGCAGGGCTCTATCCTTGGACCACTTCTTTTTATTATTTATATTAGCTTTTTAGAAAGAAATATAAAAAATGCTAGTTTACACATGTATGCAGATGACACAGTTTTATACACCTCAGCACCTTCTCCTGAGCAAGCAAAATCTCAACTTCAAATAGCTTTTAATCAATTACAAGAAACTTTTTACCACTTAAAACTGGTTTTAAACTCAGAAAAGACCAAATACATGCTTTTTACTAAATCCAGAGCAAATCTTCTACACTTACATCCAATTAAATCAAATGATGGTCATCAAATTGAACTAGTTACACAATACAAATACCTCGGTATTTTACTCGATAGTTGTTTATCATTTAAACCTCATGTTCAGAAACTAGTACAAAGATTGAAATTGAAATTGGGCTTTTATTTTCAAATCAAATCTTGCATATCTTTCGAAGGTAAAAAGAAACTTGTTTCTGCTACTTTTATGTCTGTTCTTGATTATGGGGATGTTATTTATATGAACGCTTCCTTTGATACTTTACATGCCTTGGATTCTGTTTATCATGGGGCATTGCGTTTTATAACGAATTCTAAGTCATTGACCCATCATTGTCTTTTGTACACTCGGGTGGGTTGGTCTTCCTTGTCATTCCGGAGAATGAAGCATTGGTATCTTTTAATTTATAAATCCATCCTTGGGCTGCTTCCCCCATACCTCAATAATCTCGTTGAGATGAGGAGTGATAGCAGCTATAGTCTGCGCTCTCAGGACTTGCTTCTGTTCTCTGTGCCCCGCGTTCGCACTGATCTGGGGAAAAAGGCTTTCAAGTTTGCTGCACCTTATCATTGGAATGACCTACAGAAAGACCTTAAACTAAAAGACTTAGTGTCACTCAACACTTTTAAGTCGTTCTTAACTGAATTTGAAACGAAATCTTTTGCCTGTAATTGTTTTAGTTAATTTTGTTTGTATTGATCTTGTATTGTATTTATTATGTGTGAATGTGTGGAAGTATGTTGCTGTAACCCATTGTTGTAACTGTGCTGCTCCTGCTTGGCCAGGACACTCTTGCAAAAGAGATTTTTAATCTCAATGAGTTTTTATCCTGGTTAAATAAAGGAATAATAAAAAAATAAATAAATAAAAATTAAACAGCACCAAAAAAACCTTTCTCTTCCTAACCCTTACCCTCCCCCCACAGAGGCTCTGGCCTTTGCAATCAGCACAGCGCACCACGACTAGTGCATTCCCTGACCACATGAGAGATAAGTTTGAACACTGTCACGTATACTGGTGTCTATACTATGTTATGGTACATCTTGTATTCATATGAATGATTACTCATTATCCTAATATGCTTTAAGATGTCCCCATTAATTATACACCAGCATTCATTCAGTGGAAGTCCAGCTGGTTTAGGAGTCGATGACAATTCACATTTAAAGGTTTATAGGTTGAAAATTTTTGGTTCTGATATAATATTTGAGTGTTGCTGTGAGCCCTGCACTGAAAAAAGGAGAGTGGCCATCTCATGGATTTATGTAAATATCTCATGTGTATTAAACACAATTGCCTCATGTTCTGAAGTTAAGCTTAACTGTATAGTGTAGAAACTACATAATTTTCAGAGAGGGTACATGAATTTGTTCGAATCATGTTGAGAAGAAGTGAGTCAATGATGCATGGCATTAATTATCGCGATATTGCACGCGATCTCGTGCATTGTTGGTGGAAGGAGGCAGAAATCTCTAACGGCTCGCGGTACAGATCAGACACCGCTGCTTTGGTTTTAGCGGGAGCTGTTATTAGCCGCAGGCTACTTTGGTCTTGTGTTTGAATTGGTTTTGGTTTGAAAACTGACTGTCCAGTTAGTGTGTTAACTTTGCCGTAACCTTAGTGAGATTTGGCCATCTAGCAGCCTCTGCTAATTTTATCAGCGGCATTAAGTTAGCTAACTCTACTCCTCGGTGAGTGTACACCTAATGTATGTTTATTGAAATACATTTTTGCCATGCCTAGATATTTTTTTCTGTTTTGCTGCAGATGGACAAACTCAAGTCCGCACCCGGAGTCAGCTGATAGGAACGTGGGCTCAAGTTTTTGTGGTGAGAACAGGATCTTGTATTTGCTTTTATAGTTAAAGGTAATGCATAACATATTTTAATAAATTGCTCAGCCCGTGCACACACACTGGCCATCTCATTTGTGAAATCTAATACAGCAACTCTGCCATAATTTAAACTTTTGCCTGTCTACTTTAGTGGACTAATTTGTGTTTCTGAGTGTTTTGCTTATTTAGCTGCAGTCATGTATGGGAACAGATTAGACCAAATATTAGGAAAAATGTTCAGTGCAGTACAGTCCATCACTCCAGCACTATTGAATATATTTACTCTATAGCTATAATTTATCTAACTTTTTACAATTAGTAAATGGTTTAACCCTACCCTACATCTGGTTTGCCATGTCACACCTTGCTTGCTGTTATTCTATTCTATTCTATTCTACAGTCATTTAGCAGACGCTTTTATCCAAAGCGACTTACATGTGAGAGTAAGAACAACACAAGCATGAATTCAAACAAGATGGGACGTCATAATTAATTAATAAGTAGTTGAGGGAATCCTCAGACTTAAAAGTTCACCCTTTTACTGTGGATGTCTTTCTCTTGTTGTTCTCAATGTTTGATATTTCAAGAATGCATTTTTTAATCAAACACCATTTGTCTCCCTAACTAGGCATTAAAAGTATGATTGGGATTTTATTCTGTGGCACTTTTTACTGAAATGCCTGAAATACTCTTTACATCCCGATTGGAACTAAGTAATTAAATGCTTTTTGTAAAAATAACAACGTCAGTCACTTGTGGGATGGACAAGCACCAACCAATCATCTTTACTGAGTTACGTTGCGTAAAAGACAACGCCAGTGATATGTACCATGCTGCAATCTGTTAGGTGACAATGAAGCTCTAAGCTGGATGCTGGATAGTTTATTATGATATCAGGTGTTTTCTTTTGCGTGAATGAGTCATGAGAAAAAGCTGGAGGAAAGTTAGCTATGCTGTGGTGCTGGTGATACCTTCGTGAAGCAATCCATTGTATTCCAAATGTGAGCGATACAGCTTACCTGATACTGTCGTGTGTAGTGTGGCTTCACCTTGATGTGAACCCAAGGCTGAACAAGCAGTGTGTGTTCTTGCACTCTGGAGGCGTGGCTTCAGAGACAAGTCTGAGGAAAGCGGGTTGTCTGTGTATTTTCAAAATGTGGCCTGCTTGAACTGCTTTTCCATGATCTCCTACCCTGCCTTTAATCTTTCTTTGTTTCCACTTTTTCAGTGAATGGTGCTAGCAGTTCTCCAGTGAGAGTGAATGTGGCAATGCAAGACCTGCCCTTCAGTTTTTTCAAGTAGGTCCCATATTCTTAAGCACTTTCTAGTCAGACATAGATATTATGGGAATAACAATCGTGTTCCATGTGTGCATGCAAGCTGCCCATGCACTTTTAGAACGTGGAATGCACTGTTAATTCATTTGAATAGATGCCATATAATTAAAACAAGTCGTCATCAGTCAGAGAAATGTACATACAGTTGCCATTTGTGTCCCTGTAAGGATCTTGTGTCTGAGAGGGATTACTGGACTCATATTAATGCACATTTGAAGAAAAATGAGGTTGTAACATGTATGTTCTTGGATTGCAAATTTCAAACAAACATCTTAGGATCTTTTAAATCCCACAAGAGCAGGAAATATAGGTCTTTTTCAGCAGAAGATTTTAAATCAGGAGTTGTAGTATCGGCCACCTTGCAACCACAGAATCTGCTTCAAATACACCTGATGATGACATTTGTGAGGATACTCAATTAGGTAGCAGTGCTGATGCTCTAAATGACCTCCCAGATATAATCAAGCACATCGGGCAACATTTTACATTATTTATGGAGATTATATAAATTACAGTCCATAAAGGTCAGGTCCACACAGGTAGTTTCAATGTTTTGTAGATGCTGGTGTCACATGCTAACTGTTTAAAAGTTTGTCTTTTTATCACTTTCTTCCGTGCTGCTGATAATTTTAGTTTGAATATCTATATTTTTTGTGTTATAATTCTTAAGGATGACATTGATGGCAGGAGGACTCTGCATCTATCTGGATGAGAATCCCGATGTCTTGGTGCAGGAATACACGGTGAGTGTTTTTGTGAGTGGTTTGTGGCTTTGCTACATGTCAAAAAGTATTCAGTTAACTCTGATCCTGCTTGGACTGTTTAGGTCCATTTGCCCTCTTTGTCACTTTGGCAAAGTGATTCCAGTGCTGAGATTTAAAAATGGTCCAACCAGGTGAAAACAAAGTTTCTCTTTCATTAGGGGTTACACGAAAGTGAAAACGCTTCAAATTAGTTATTATAAGGAAAGAATGATGCAGTGTAACATCTTGCTACACTACACTGACCCCCATCTGCAGAACTAGGACCGGGATACAGCCCTGAAATAAGTCCAGGTTAATGCTAAACATGATCCAGGAACATAAAAAACACCTTCCAGAAAAAAAATGAGGAGGAGAATTCAATCTTTCCATAAGGTTGTACAGCTTGAAGCCTCCTCTTCATTGATCTAGATGTTATGTCTGATTTTTTTCTGATTATTTTCTGTTTTTTTTATTTTTTTTTAATTTTTTTTCTTTTCCTCAGAAATTGACTATGAATGGCAGCATGGCAGGGTTGCAGGGTGCACTTCAGGGGGCTGCAGTAATATACTATGCTGTTTTCATGGGAAAAAATAAATTATAACATTAGAATTGCTGCATTCACAAGCAATATTTTTTTGTGGTTTTTATTTTATTCTTTTTCAAAAGCTTCAATAAATGTTTTATCTTTAACCAGGACATGACTGAGGCCACTGCACTGAGTACTATTGAGAAAACGACAGTGGGAATCTACGTCACTAGAGATACGTCTGATGTTGGCATCATCATCGAGGGTGTGGTGGTTCTTGAAGATCTGGGTAATGTGGCCCTTGCAACAGCCATGCTGTTTGGACTTTTTTACTCCTTGAACATGAGTTATCCGTCACAGCTCCGCTACACTTTCGAAGTGATTCAAAAGGTTGTGATGGAGTTGGATGTGACTCAACTCTCAAGGAAAGCCCAAAGCTTAAAGACAAAACTGCTCCAGTAAGAAGAGCTTGCTGCTGTTGTGCATGTGAGAGAGGACATTTAAAGCTCACATTTGCTCTCCTGCATTTTGGAGGTTGAATTTCCAGGAGAATCAGCAACCTACAACAAATCACAGCATCCATTAAGTCCACCCACAAAAGAAAGTGTCGGTTGGTTTATACTTCTTTTTAACAAAATGTTTATTCACTATTTGCCATGTGGACAGAGACAGTTTTTTATTCCTTCCTCTCTGCTACAAGTTCTTTGATTGGCAGCATTCTTCAACTTTAACATCATGTAAGTTAATACCGAGTTCAACTGCTGTTCAAATTCCTACAACAGTATTATATTAGACACTAACACAGTTCCATAATGGTATGAAAAGGGTGGATTCATGGCCAGAATGAAGGCAGTGGAACAATTTTGAAATATGTACTAGTTAATTGTATAAGTTAATTGTATTAGTGACACTTAGTTGATGATCCGATTTATTTATTTTTTTTTTTCACGTGGCATCTTTCAGATTATTGCAGACAAAACATATTGATTTTATTGCACTTTTTGTATTTGGGTCTGTAGATTTCCGTTCATTATTTCAAAGGCTGCAATCTTTAAATGAATGTGTTTTGCTGTACATTATCTGTATATTTCATAGCAAAAGTTCTTGGAGATTGGCAGCCTTTTTTAGTTTTATTTTCTATTTCTCTATACAAGTAAAGAGACAGAGAACCGTATACAGTCTAAATAGTGCCATCAGGGCTGTGTGAAACGGGATGTTCAGTTTAATTCAGTTAGAGTACAGAATTTTGAGTAGCTATTCTAAGAATACTGTTTTGAACAAAGATGTTACAATAAAGTTACTCACTATTGCTGTTTATCCTGTGGCTCTTTAATAAAGGTTTTGACATTCAACTGTACATTTTTATTAATAATTGGGGTAAAAATGGCTAATGTTAATGAGAGTTAAGAGTTAAGAGAGTTAATAGAAAGGTATTAGATTTTAAAATAAATGATTGCTAGAATGGCAATGGTAACTAAGGTTTTTGCATTTCATATCACTTCTAGATTTTGAATTTTTTTGTTACAATTGTTTTATTTAATCTTGACAATAGACGTCTTGAACATGTTTGTATTATCTTCCAAGATGGTTGCCTGTAACATTTTTTCAAAAGAAAAGGTTTAATTTCTATGCCATGTTTGAGTTGATAAAACGCTAAAAAAAAAACTTATGTATTCACAGTTGATTTGTATTACAGTAGAAAAGTAACGTCGGCACAATTCTCACTTACTGTCACTGCAGTTAAATTCTACATTTTATTTTGAAGGGTTACTAGTGGTTACAGGCCTTTGTAAAAATGTGTAATTCACACTAGAATATCATACTAACGTGTAACATGAAAATAACATGTAGTATTTAAGTAACCAAATAGTATTAAAACAAAAGTTATTGAATGGTGTGGAAATAAAGTTATAAAATTGTGAATGATCAAAATGTTCCAAGAGCTAAAAATACTTTATCAAAACCCATTTCGGTCATTTTGTATCAACACAAAATACACAGGTTCATTGAACACAAATAACTTGTGTTAATTTAACTTGATTGTTTAAGGCTAACTTCCAAAGCAAAACATCTGTGTGCAACCAATGTCCACTACTGAATTAAGTAAATCCAACATATTCCTTTTTTTAGTGTGTCCAACTGGGTTATATCACTTGCTTTGTTTTTCCTATTTTTGTGTTCGCATGGTATTAGAAACACCTTGGGCCCTAGTGGAGGTGCCTCACAGTACAGCAATCCCCCTGCAATCTGGGGACAGTCTACTAGCAACCCGTCCCTACTGTGAAAAACTACTAAAGCATACATTAGTGGTTCAATTATAGCCTGCTCAGCTTCGAAAAGGAAAAGACTATCAGAAGAACAACTAAAACTTGACAAAGAACTGGCAGATATTTAAAGTGCACTTTGCTCATCATCAGACCCTTAACTGTTGCAGAGAAAATGCACAAAACAGGATCTTCTAAACACCTTATTAACCCAACAAGCTAAGAGTGCTCTCCTCTTCTCAAAGCAAAAACTTTATAAGTTTGGGGACAAGCCCAGTAAGTATTTATCCCATTTAAATAAAATCAAGAGGCACCCTCAAGTGATTCCTTCAATTTTAGATGAGAACGGTAAACGCCACTTTGATAACAAAAACATTAATAACACTTTCAGCCAATTTTACACAAGGTTATATGAATCTGATAAACCACAGTGAATCTCAGAAAGGATGGAATTCTTCTTAGAGAGATTAACCCTCCCAACCATCTCTGATTCCAAAAGACATGAACTAAATGCTCCTGTCTCCAGGCAGGAGGCCTTGTTGGTACTTAAAGGTCTGCAGTCAGACAAAGCACCAGGGCCTGATGGTCTGAGCAGTGAATTTTATTGGCAATTTCAAGATGTGCTTGTGGACCCCTTCTTGGACATGTTGGATCATTCTTTCACCACTAGTAGCCTCCCCCATTCCTTAAGAGAAGCCGACATCGCCTTAATCTTGAAAAAAGGAAAATCCCCTGTGGACTGCACAGGATATGGGCCTATTGCTCTTTTAAATCACGACATTAAAATTCTATCCAAACTACTGACATCATGTCTTGAGAAAGTTCTACCTTTTCTTATCAGAGAGGATCAGACAGGGTTTTATTAAAGGTAGAAACTCCAGTTACAATGTTAGGAAGCTTCTGCATATTACCAACATCTGTCAGACACAGGAAATTTTATTAGATGGTTAAACTGCTATATAGGAACCCCATGGCCACAGTCATCATCAATGGCTATAGATCTGACAACTTCCCATTTCATTGTTCAACACTCAAGGGCTGTCCTCTTAGCTCTGCTCTCCTTATCCTCTTGCTGAGGCCATAAGGCAAGACTCTGAAAGAATTGATATAAAAGTAGGCAAGATCCAACATAAAATCTCCCTTTATGCTGACGACATTTTGCTTTATGTGCAAGAGCCTGAAACTTTTGTTTCACATCTTGTTGCGGTAATCACCTTGTTTGGATCTTTCTAGGGCTACAAAATAGATTTTTCAAAATCTTTAGCTATGCCAATCGGAAGCCTTAGTGATAGAACTGACACACTACCCTCATTCTCATTTAAATGGTCCATAAAAGGTTTTGTCTACCTGGGCATTCACATCACACCTTTGTTCCATGAAATGTTTAGGGCCAACTTTAACCCTCTCCGAGACTCCATAAAGAAAGACCTAAACCAGGGCTACTCAATTCGGTCCTACGAGGGCCGCAATCCAGCAGGTTTTCCATGTATCCCTGCACCAACACACCTGAGTCAAATTAGGTGGCTCTAACAGCCAATCAGTTTCTACACAATAACTCATTAATTTGACTCAGGTAGTTCTGGACACGACTACAAAGTCGATCATCGAACTGCGGCCTAGAGTTTCCTGGTGCCACTTGCACATGTGGGCACTCTTATGTCTGAACAAGGTGTTCGTTATGGACAGTCCATGATGAGCACAGTAGTCCAACAACAAAACACCACTCGGATTCAGATTGGGGGGCTGTTCCTCCCAATCACGCCCCTCCAGGTCTCGCCGTCATTGCCCACGTGAGCATTTAAGTCCCCCAGCAGAACAAGGGAGTCCCTGGAAGGAGTGCTCTCCAAAACCTCCTCCAAGGACTTCAAAAAGGGTGGGTACTCTGAACTGCTATTTGGTGCATAAGCACAAACAACAATCAGGACCCGTCCCCCTACCTGAAGGTGGAGGGAGGCTACCCTTTCGTCCACCGGGGTAAACCCCAACATACAGGTGCCAAGTCAGGGGGCAATGAGCATGCCCACACCTGCTCGGCGCCTCTCACCGGAGCAACTCCAGAATGGAAGAGGGTCCAGCCCCTCTCAAGGACAGTGGTTCCAGAGCCCAAGCTGTGCGTCGAGGTGAGTCCAACTACATGTTTAGTCCAGACTAAACATGGAGAAGCAGCATTTAGCTGTTATGCTGAAAACAAGTGGAACAAACTGCCAGTGGAGATTAAACTTTCACCAAATGTAGACATTTTTAAATCCAGGTTAAAACCATTTCTTTTCTCATGCGCCTATGCATGAATTCTGCATGTTAAGTTTTTTTTTTAACTTATCTTGCTTTTAATCATTTTAATGTAATTTATTATTTTATTGTGATTATGTGTTGATGCCTTTTACTATTTCTAAATATCTGTAATGCCTTTGTTTTATGTAAAGCACTTTGAATTGTCCAGTATATGAAATGTGCTATACAAATAAACTGACTTGCCTTGCCCTACATCTAGCCGGAACCTTGCAACCTCGCGCACCAGCTCAGGCTCTTTCCCTGCCAGAGGGGTGACATTCCACATCACTAGAGCTAGCTTTTGCAGCCGAGGATCAGACCACCAGGGTCCCCACCTCTGGCAGCCGCCCAGCTCACACTGCACCCGACCCCTATGGCCCCTTCTGCAGGTGGTGAGAAAAGTATAATCTCCCCAATTTTGATTTTTTCAGATATCTGCACATTCAAGATTACATAAATAAAGGAACTACTCTTAATAATGATACCACTGTACCTTCACTTGAATAATTACTCATCCTTGGCCCAGCTAAAAAATCCATTACTCCCTTTTTTAATTTCTTATGCCAGACTGACATGATCAATGTACAGGATGTTGTGCAAATGTGCCAAGGTGAACTTGGCATAGATACTGATGAGGATAAATGGACTAAGATTGGGACTCAAACAAAGAATATATCTGGGTGCAACCGTGCCAGATTACATATTCACGGGAGATGCTCCTGGGATTGTGCTGGAGTTATCTGGCTGTGAACAATCCTACATATTCCGACATGGATTTTAACCCTGCTAAAGCTCTATCTGATGGGACAAAAGTGAATTCTGCAATGCCACGTCACCCAAAGAAAAGGTGGAAGAAAGGTGCTGTGTGTAAGCGCATCAGAAAGCTTCAAAGTAAGAATCGTATTCCTCTGCCATCCATGATCCTGGCTAATGTTCAATCTCTCAGAAATAAAACTGACGAATTGCAAGGAGATGTACTCCACTTACGGGAATACAGAGACGCCTGTCTTTTGGAGTTCACTGAAACTTGGCTCACTGATGTGGATAGCAAATTATCGGCTTTGGGGCTCCTGTTCGTTTGGATCAGAACAGCGCGGTGATGGGTAAATCCCAGGGAGGGGAGTTTGTCTTTACGTCAATCGGAGCTGGTGCAGCAATGTCACTGTGCGTGAGCGGCTGTGTTATACCAACATTGAACTCCTGTCTGTGTCTGTAAGGCCATTCTACCTACCAAGAGAATTCCCTCAAATTTTTATCACTGTTGTTTACATCTATCCTAAGGCAGATGTCAGAGTGGCCGCGGATATCATCTTTGAAGTGTCTCACAACTTCCATTCCATTTCTCCAGATGCTCCCCACTTTATTTTGGGTGATTTTAAAAACTGCAATCTTGAGAAATCACTGAATCTGTTACAACCCAAAATAAGGGGTATGGTTGGGTGCAACAAAAAAATAACGTTGAGGACAGATGGTGAATTAAAATAAGCACATTTTATTAAAACCCGTGAACGGCGAGTGAAAACCTGTAACAGAAAATACACAAAATAAACAAGTGCTGGGGTTACCGGACCTGCTAAAAGAAACAAACCAAACAAAGACCAGAAATACGCCGAGTGCAAGCCACAACATAACTGCAACTCGGGGTGAAACCTAAGACCAAATAAAAGCAGCAGATCCATAAAATAATGTGACCGTCGTCACAAACAAAAACACTCTAACCTAGCCCAACACAGACTAAACACAAAACTCCCCCTATGACAGAACAAAATAAAGGTGTAGCAAAGCTTAAACAAAACTGAGTGTAGAACGGTGAATCCAAACTAAAACAGAACCATAACCGAGACCCCACACCAGACTCCACAAAATGGTCTGCAACTAAACGGATCACCCACACAAAGCACAGCGAACACCCAGTTAGCCCTACTACCAAAACTCCTGTCAAAATCAGGATGAGACCACCTGCACCAACCAGTCTCACCCCGATGCCACAAACACACACCCAGTGCACAACATGAGGGGAAAGCGGCCTGAACCATTCCGGCTTCCCCCTTCCAGACTGACCTTGGCTGCAGCCTGGGAATACAGACAAAGAGTAACTGTACTATTTCTTTGGTTGGTTTTAACTCTGATAAATACTTAGCAGATGGTCTTAATAAATCCTTTCTTCGTTTTGAAAATGTTGACGGTATTGAACAACTGGATGCTTTAAAGAGAAAGACTGCTGCTTTTCCATCTCTTTTCTTTGATGTTAAAGAGGTGGCTAACCAGCTGAGGCATACTAAGGCCAAGAGCCCTGGACCTGACAATATCTGTGGGAAGGTGTTAATAATGTGCAGACCAGCTAAGTGTCATTTTTCATTATATCTTCCTACAATCTTTAAAGCTGCAAAAGGATCCCAAGATCTGGAAACATTCTGTAATTGTTCCTGTGCCTAAGTGCAGCTCTCCTGATGTTTCAAATGATTTTAGACCTGTAGTGTTGACCTCTCTTGTTATGAAATCTTTTGAAAAGATCATTAAGAAAGAAGTTTCATCCCAGGTTGAACAGTACCTTGATCCATTCCAGTTTGCATACAGGGCGGGTAGAGGTGTGGAGGATGCTGTGGTTACTCTTTTACATTTGTTGTTGAAACACCTGGAAGGCACTAAAACTCATGCCAGAGTTTTGTTTGTGGATTTTTCATCCGCATTTAACACTACGCAACCCTATTTATTGGTTGAAAGGCTTACTGACTTCAAGATTCACCCTAATTTGACTTGCTGGATTCTGGATTTTCTTACTAATAGGTCCCAATGTGTCAAGGTGAATGGCACGTTTTCTAATGTGCTCCCATCGTCCACTGGTTCTCGACAGGGTTGTTGTCTCTCTCCACTTCTATACATTCTCTACACTGACGAGTGTCACAGTAATGTTAATAATAGATATATTCTAAAATCTGCTGACGACACGGCCATCGTTAGCCTTCTTGAGGAAGGTGAGACGGCACATGGGCAGGTTGTGGATGATTTTGTGAGCTGGTGTGACAACTCCTCCCTCCATATAAATGTGTCCAAAACCAAAGATATGGTTATCAATTTTAGAAAGTCTCCGTCAAACCCCCCGTCTACTTCTATTAAAGCAGCTGCCATTGAGGAGGTAGTTATAAATACTTGGGTGTGGTTCTTGACAATAAATTATGTTTTGAGTCTCACACCGACTTAACCTCAAAAAAGGTTCATAAGAGGTTATTTTTAAGAAAGATGAGGTCTTTTAATGTTTGCACTAAAATGTCTCTTTTTATAAAAGTGTAATTGAATCGGTTTTATCCTTTTGTATTATTGCTGGTTCGGGAGCCTATGTTTGGCAAATGAAAACCTCTTGGGTTGTTTAGTGAAAGCTGCTGGCAAAGATTCTGGATCCCAGCAGGAAGGCCTTTTGGCCATTTTTAACAAAATGTGGTGAGGAAAGCTCATTCTATATTAAACTGCCCTCTCCAGAATGAGTTTATTTTATTACCTTCGGGCTGTTGCTTCAAGGCCTCATTTAGGAGGACAAAGAGATTTTTAGTGTCGTTTGTCCCTCCTGCTGTTCCTCTACTTAACAGTAATGGCCTAAAGTGACAGAGTTGTTCTACATGTTTTTAGCTGTCCTTTTATTTAACTTATTTTGAGCTCATTTATTGTTTTGAATTGTGTGAAACTCTTCTTTGACATATGTCATTGGTTCTGATTTTGTTTGTTGATGTTTTGATGTGATGTTTGTCCTATGTGTGTGTTCTGGCTGCAAAATCAATTTCCCTCTGGGCACAATAAAGGATTTGAATTTAATTGAATTGAAATAATTACTAAAGCTTTGACGAGATTTACTATGCTTTATCTTACAAATATACATATCTAATAAAGCTTAACATCATAAATTTTTAACAGTTGTAATTTTGAAAAAAAGTGGTGTGCTTGGTGCATCATGATTGGAAAGTGTTGTTTAACGAATAAATGCTTTTTGTAGCAATATTTTTTTTAAGTAAGTTGAAAAGTACTTGCCCATACAATATTACAATGCATTAAATATGGATAAATTAAAGTATAATATAATGTCAAAACTTACTGCATTAGTTACATAACTTATTATTTTTCTCAATATGCCAAGAGATTTGAATTTTTGATATTTTTTTGATATTTTTGAGATTTGAGACATGAATTTCCCTGCAAGGGATCATGAATTTCCCTGCAAGGGATTAATAAAGTATTTCTGATCTGATCTGATTTGGTGATTTTATTGCAGACAAAACCAACTTGCTCTCTCCATGAAAGTTTACCATCGACCAAAACACCCAAAAATCGAACACATGAAACTTTTCCAATTTCTTTATTTTGTAAATAAATTTTAACTTCTTCAGATTTTATTTTCTTCTTTCCTGCAAATATCATAAAGTTACATTTTGTTACTTTTAATAACTTTTTAGTTTTAAACCAAAATAAAATATTTTAAAAGATCCTCATTTAATTTTTTTAGAGAGTACTCAGATCCCTGAAAGAGATTAAAAGGGTGGAGTCATCTGCAAATAACAGTGGAACAGTAGATGAAGTAACTGCAGCAAGATCGTTTATATATATAAAAAATAATAAAGGTCCTAATATGGAACCTTGGGGGGACACCATATTGAATTTAATTTTTTCTAGATTCATAACTATTCATAAATACATACTGTTTTCTGTCAATAACGTAATTATATAACTATTTATAAGCATCTCCATGAAAACCATATCTATATAATTTAATATTTCATGATGCACTGTGTCAAAAGCTTTTGACAGATCTACAAACACACCTATTGTGTATTCATTATTATTTAAAGCTGTATAAATTCAATCATTTTGTTTAAGTAGAGTCATAAATGCTGAAAAATTCTTTCTGAATCCACACTGATAATAATAAATAATATTGTGTTCATTTAAATGTTTAATCATTCTTTTAAAAACAAATTTTTCACAATTTCTTTTAAAAACATGGCAAAATAGAAATAGGACAATAATTGTTAAAAGATCTTGAATCACCAGATTTAAACAATGGAATGACTTTGGCAACTTTTAAGTGAGAAGGGATCATTCCTGTTTTCAATTCCTGTTTTCATTGATAATGTAAATATAAATGTCAAAGGCTTACTTAATGAAGTCAGTACTTCTTTAATTAAAGAAACAATTACTCCATCATGTCCTTTTTTAACTGTAAAATAATATCACTAACCTCCTTATAGTCCGGAGGATCAAAATTACTTAAAGATGGGAAAAACTCTTTATATAATTTAATGGATTAACTTTAGTATTTTCTATCCTGCTGGCTAAAGTGCCACCTACGTTTGAAAAGAAATTATTAAACTGTAAACCTGCAAACTTGTCGCTGTTTGGCAACAATCGCCGTATTGTTGGTCAATTGGGTCATTCGCGTGAATCGTGTAAAACCGGAGAGTTTTTTTTAAGTGGGGGGGGGGGGGGGGGGGGGGGGGGGGGGGGGGGGTCTGGCCATTACCATTCTTCCAGGCTGAGGTGACGGTTTCGGTTTGCCTCCACAGAACATAGTGACATAGGATCAGAATGGATCTGTAATTGACATTTGCTTCAGAATCTTGACACCAAGATTGACACAAGCTTAGCTTGTCTTTAGCTCCTTTCATGAGACACCTGACCTGACCGTCTGGATACTGATGGAAATTGAATTCTAACCCTCTGACTGCAGGGTTATTGCCATGGTGACTGTCCCTGTCTGAGTGGATAGGCCCTGCACTGCAGCCTTATGGTTGTGGTGTGGGCATGGTCTACTTGGGTCTGGGTGGTTTTCCGTGGTGACAGGTGGGGTGGTTCTTGGTGTGGAAACATATAATTTCCTCACAATATACAGTTCTTTTTAGAGACAGCTTGTTTTAGAAGGGGTTCTATGCCCATTTAATCTGTGTGTGTCTGTCTGTGTGTGTGTGTGTGTGTGTGTGAGAGAGAGAGCGATAGAGAGAGAGAGAGAGAGAGAACGAGAGAGAGAGCGAGAGAGAGCATGTTTAGCTGTGTTTGTGGTTTGATTTGTTTTTGTGATAAACAGTGTGAGTACTGGTGTTTTAAGATGCTTTTACGATGCAAAAACTTTTTTATTTGAAGAACTTTGTGTTGCAATTCTGCTTGAAAGTTGCTATATAAATAAAGTTTGATCTGATGCGTTACCTTTGTGGTACAGTTGATGTAAGGATCTCCTTTTGGTTTCAACCCAACCACCTGCAGAATGATTGCTGAGAATTAATGACAAAAACACCCAACACATAAAAAATAAGTGGACGAACATGAATTATTTTGAAGACACCCACTCATCCACCAGTTTTTCGTAATATTCCATATTCCACAGACACATTTAGTTTTGACAACTGAGAACAATGTCTCACTTTCACGAGGATTCACCAGGAATTCAGCTTCCACACACGTGGAACGTATTATCACCTTTAATGTGTTTCATGCAATGCTGTGTTCATCTCAACCAGTGCACCATATCTGTGTTTTCTGTTTGGACTTATACTGTCTTGGTGCATTTATGTAACTTTTTTCTTATACAATCAAACTCTTTTCTGCATATACAGAAAGCTGAATTTCTCAGGCCAAAATTTCTCAAAGTGACAAAGTGTCATTTACTACCTCAGGAATAATCGTTGAACCATAAAGTATAAGTATGCAGAGAATAATTAAGTTAACAAAAAAATGCTGTTTAATGAAAGATTTTAACAATTTCGTGATTACCAGATTGTTTTTATCACTTCATAATATTAATGTTAAATGTAGAAAATGTTTTTTAATAATAATAATACTAATGGAGGATGAAGTGTCTTGAACAAGGACAGATGACCAGTGGAACTGAACGTGAGCATAAGAAGGTGTCCAAATGTTTGTCCAGTACTCCACATTAATCTCTATGTAACCAATGAAACCACAAATTTGTATTAAAAATATGTTTTAAAGAAAGCTTCACAAACCCGGTTCATCTTGATAATGACGCAGGGTTTTCCCTCTGCGTATCCGAAGCTGGTATCAGGGAGACCCGAGCACTGATGAAGTAAACTGCGTTTAAACTGACAAACTCTTTTTATGGGCTCATTGTCCTGTTCATTGTATTCACCCACGAGACACAAGTCATTGCTGTCCTGAATGCTGTCGTTATATTCTGAAAAGAAAACAGACATGTTAGCATCAACAACTCCATGTTGAGCTTTTATCTGCGAAGACATCACTGTTTAAAGGGACTTCCTGTTCTGAAACTAAAGAGTAACCAATCAGCATGCTGAATTTCTGACATGTACTTACGCTGCAGGAGGTCATTCAGTTGTTGGATGTACTGGTTGTAGTTTGTTGGGTCGGTACGGTTGTAAGAGATTTCAACGGCATGAGGACGTACCACCAAACCTTCAGAAAAAAAAAAATTAAATAAATAAAAATCAAACAATGAAAATCAACAGTTACACTGTATTGCCAAAAGTATTGGCTCACCTGCCTTGACTCTCGTATGAAATTAACAGACACCCATTCTTAATCAGATGAGTTTAATATGACGGTGGCCCTCCCTCTGCAGCACTAACAGCTTCAGCTCTCCTGGGAAGGAGTTCCACAGGTTCAGGAGTGTTTCTAAGAGTTTCTCACCGTTCCTCCAGAGGCACGTGTGTGAGGTCAGATACTGATGCTGGACCAGAAGGCCTGGTTCTCAGCCTCCACTCTAACTCATCCCAAAGGTGTTCTATCAGGTTGAGGTCAGGACTCTGTGCAGGCCGATCAGGTTCATCCACACCGAACTCCTCATCGAGGTCTTCGTGGACCTGGAACAGGAAAGGGCCGTTCCCAAACTGTTCCCACAAAGCTGGGATCATGGAAAAATCTCTCCTTTCACTGGAACTAAGGGGTCAAGCCCAGCTCCTAGAAAAAAACTCCAAACCATAATCCCCCCGCCACCACCTTGGCCCAATGCAGTCAGACCAGTGCCATTGTCCTGATGTTGAAGCGCCATTTGTCCCTCTAGAGAACGGGTCTCCACTGATCCAGAGTCTAGTGGTGGCATTCTCCACACCGCTGCATCTGACGCTTTGCATTGCTTCTGGTGATGTACTGCATTGATGAAGCTAAAGCAAAAGCCCAATCCATGAAGCTGTCTTCTGTTCTAGAGCTGATCTGAAGGCCACATGAAGTCTGGAGGTCTGGAGCGATCCACTCTGCAGAAAGTTGCAGACCTTTGCGCCTCAGCATCCGCCGACCCGCCCAGTCTTTTTACGTGACCCACCACTTTGCTTCCACTTTGTTATGATCCCACTGAAAGCTGTGTGGAATATTTAGGAGGAAATTTCACAACTGGACTTGTTGCACAGGAGGCTTCCTATCACAGCACCACGTTGGAATCCACTGAGCTCCTGAGAGCGACTCGTTCCAGAAACAGTCTGCATGCCTTGCTGCTTGGTTTTTATACACCTGTGGCCATGGAGGTGATCAGAACACCTGATTTGAATTATTTGGATGGTGAGTATACTTTTGGCAATATAGTGTAGAAACTTGGGTAATCATTACCTCTGTAGATAAAACAATGACACAAGAACTGAGACTAGAAAGACGGAGGGTTAAGTCACCTGGATTGGCAACTCGGTCTTGATATCTTGGGACATTTTCATCAAGCGTCTGTAACATCACCCACACAGTAAGACAGAACATTCCAGCCAAAAAGCCATAAAAGATGAGGTAGAAGAGAAGGATGAGACCTGGAAAGAACATTCAACAATATTTTAAAGAGAAATCATGGCTGAGGAAACAAACATCTACCTATTCAGATACAGAATCTTGATCTGTGTTTCATGCAACATCTTTCTCAAATTACTTCACATCATCCATGATAGAAACCACTTCAGATGATACAACCCCCTCTTCAGGTTTAAGAAGGATTAATGCTGCCCAGATCTGTACTGATGTATGTGGACTTTGTTTTTAGTCAGTGCAATATGGATAAAAAGACCTGGAAACCCAGTTGAACAACAATCTTCAGGTTCACTATGTTTATGGGGAAATGTGTAAATAAATTATGAGGCTTGACAAATATACAACCACAAATCAGAAAAAGTTGGAAAGATATGGATAATACAATGAAAACAAAGGTATGATCCTTCAGTTTACTTTGACTTTTATTTTCCTGCTAACAGTTTGAAGTCAACATGTTTAAATGTTCTTTATCTCATCAGATTTATCTAATAATCATCATTTTCACATTCAGACATGAAATATTCCAGAATAGGTTGGTTTGGTGAATCTTTTCATACTTTGGAATGCTCCCATTCCTTTCCCAACACCTCCAAGAACTTCTAACACTAGCTATGTTTATTTGGACAAATATTTCATCTATTTGATTGAAATCAATCTGATCACAGAATTAATGTGACATGTTTACACGGACACTGAATAAAGTCATCGATCAGTTGTATTTACTGTACATGATGGACAGATTTAATTTGATCATAATGCTTTTGACATGTGCAGTGCTTCTAGTTGGGAAGGAAGTTTTCTTTTTTATTTGAACCTTTTAATCATTGAAATGCTCAATAAACATGAACCCTTTCAGTTTCTAGCAAAATGTTAACAAAACTGCCACAGTCCCATTTTGTTTTGCTGACACCATTTTTCAGGTCTTCCCTGAAATGCATTATTTCGTGTAACCCTTCCTTTCCACCAGTTGGGTCTGGGCCACGTTACGGCTGCACCATGGACTCCGCTGCTATTTGCAGCTGTTTTAGTCAATGGTTTGATTCCCACCATGTGCCACAGCACATATCAGAAGCATCCCAGAAGCGCCTTGTCATGGCTCTCCACTAAACTTATGTGCTGAGTCTATTTTTGATGGAGCATGCACCCAGAATGTATCAAATTCAGCAGTTTAGATGGGGGCAGACAGGAAATCTGACATGGGAGCAGTGTAAAAACTTCCAGTATTTTTCAAAATAAAAGCCCTTGTGCAGATTTGTGCTGCTGAACCATGAAAATTACATCATTAATCGGTTAGGGGGTCTCAGTGTTTTCTCTTTTTCATCATGAACGATGAGACGTTTATCCTGGAAGTGGAGAATGACAAGATTCTCCAGTGATTTTGTGATCTCGCGGATCCAGCTAGGCGGACTGCACTCAGGGAGCTTTGCACCTGACACGCTCCAGGTGTGGATTGATGCACCATGGAAGTCGGAACAAAACTATGGTGCAGTCGTAACATAGTGCACACACACCAGGTGGAAATGTGGGGTAACCCCCACATGGTTCAAACATGCACAGAAACATCATCCACCACAAAGTGATTGCAATGGGTGTATATATGGTAATTTTTTTCCTGCTGATCCCATCCTGAAAAGATTTAAACCACCCCTCTCAATTGGATTGAAAACTTTCCAACCAAGGCCAATTGGATCAGCTGAAATGTTTACATGACACATTTCTATTCTGAGTGGCTGTTCGATCAGATTAAAATGTGCACCATGTAAAGGAAGTTACTGAAGATTCCAATTGATGAAGACATTCAGATGTTTTCTCCCATTTTCTTGCAAATGTGTCCTCAGGTTTCAGCAGTACAGGGTTGAGGTTGTTTCTGAATTTTTGATTATTCTCCCTTGAGGATACCTTTGGGCTGCAAAGAGGTCAGTCTACTACCTGTACCCTCCTCTTCCTCAGCCATGTAGCTGTAATGTGTGCATGTGGACATCCCTGGAAAAGATGAAGGCAGCAGATCTTGATGTAAAATCTCAGTAAAATGTTCTACATTAGTGCTGTAGAACCCCAATACACTTCCCAAACCCTTACAGAATCCTGATCCACCCCCACACCATCACAGAACCAGGATTTTGGACTTGTTCCCGACAACAGTCTGGTTGCTCTTTTTTGCTCTTAGCTCTATTTCTTCCAATAAAGATATGGAATTCTGACTGGTCTGACCATAATCCAGGTTCTTACTGTGTTATCGTTGATGCCGCCTTATGGATCTGTGGACAAGGTTAACATGCAGCTTCTTTTCTGCTCAGTAAAATGTGAAAGGGCATCTGTGAATTCTGTGTATTGTAGAACTGACAAAGATTTTCACAGTAATCTTTGTTCATGTGGTTCTAGATGTAGGTCGGTCTAAGACAGTGTTTGTCAATCCAGGTCCTCAGGACCCACTGCCCCGACCCTACATTAACACAGCTGAATTAAATGAATGCAAAGAACTTTCTTGACGGTCATTTAATAAACACTTTTCTCCAAAGTGACCTACATCTTAAAGTGGTCAGGCAGCTTTACATCATAAATCATATTCACACACTGATGGCGGAAGCTTCCATGCAAAGTGCTAACCACGTCCCATCAGGAGCAATTTGGGGTTCGGTGTCTTGCTCAGGGACAACTCGACATGAGCTCCACAGGCCAAGGATCGGACCGGCAACCCTCAGGCTACAAGACAACCACTCTACCCACTGAGCCACGCCACCGAGATTAATCTGACTCAGGTCTGTTGGAGTAGGAACACATCTAAAGTCTGGTACACAAAAAACGATTGTCCCACTGTTTTTGTCGTGATTTTGCCTCTTCCCGACCTCAGACGGCAAGCACCCAATCATCGTGAGTTTTCTTGTCACGGTTCTGCTGCTTGTGTTTCCTTTTCCTGGGCTTTAGGTGGGGCTGTGCAGGTTTCAAGGAGCCTTGGGCGGAGTCTGGTCTGCTCCTGCCTCCGCAGCCGTTTTCCATCTACCTTCATCAAGCCTCCCTTTATGAGGACTGCAGGAGCAACCAGACCTCGCCAGATTGTCTCACTGTTTCTGTGGTAAATCAGGCCCCACCAGTATTACTTGTGCTTCCAGTCAAGTATTCTGACCCTGCCTTGCCTTTTTTCCTCCCTCCTAGCATTGCCTTGCTGCTCCAGGACTTCAGTTCACCTCCACCTCTTCCTCCGCCGGTCACTCGCTTGCTACCTTCACCTACCTGCCTGCTCGCCCCACTCTCCTCCAGCTCAGGAACTGCAGCAGCTACCTTCCCCTTCACTCATGATTTCCACCTGGTATCAGTAAGCCACCCACTAAGATTGGATAATTGGATATGTTTCTGATCAGGACTGCAACTTATCATTCTCCTCTCCTCCCAGAGATCCAAAAACCCCGGACCCTCCCCAGATCAGGTTGCTCAGACTCCAGTAAACAATAAAGCTTGTTCTGTTTCTACAGTTTTCACGTCTGCTGTTTGGGTCCTGCTTCCACCTTATTCAGGCATCTGGACACAGCTATGACATTTCCCTGTCCAATTATGATTTAGTCTGAGGTTATGAGTGATTTGTCCAAATAATCCGCTCCGAAACCGGTCATAGCGGACAATCGCGAATAATGAACATGTTTAATATTTCAGAGCCACTTTCTGATGAACACCAACAACTCGTGCATTCTGACTGCCTGGATGGTGACGTGGTATGGAATGTTGCCAATCAGAGAGCAAGCTGGCTGGGGAACAAGGAAGTAAATAAAGTCCATGTTCACACCGTCTCCTTGTTGCTATTGTTGCTATGGTTCTTCTACTTTTTTTGCCGGTTGTTGCTATGGTACTTCTTCTGTTATTTGCCGGTTGTTGCTATGGTTCTTCTACGTTTCGATGTTTGTCCGGCTCGGAGGACTAGATTGTAGATGAGTTGCAGGACAGCATTGTCATGTGTGTGTTGTTCTATGATTACATTTTCGGAGCCACCACACACAGTACAATCAAAACTGATGTTTTTTTTATCTTCTCGTGTGAGGTCTCAACCAGATAAAAAAAATCTTGTGAGAATAAAAAAATCTTTGTGTGTAACAGGCTTAAGATATGCAGGGCTGCTGGTCCTGAGGACCTGGATTGATGGTGTCCACTTTCACCTTTGTTCTTTACACAGTGAATTTCCTACAGATTGATTTGTTGGTTTAATGATTTTCTGCTTTATAAAGTGAAAACTATGGAAATCCTTCACTCTGTTACATCCAGCTCCATGGGTGAGTTATGTGTTCCTCTTCCATCTTGGTTTTTCTAATTCCTGTTTTTATTTTTGTGTAATAATGTCCTGTTTTAGGTATCTTTCCTTCCTAACTACCCACCCTAAAGTGTTCCACCTGTATCTCATTATCTGCCCCTGTCGGATCAGACTCCATCTCTTGCATTTCTTCTCTGCTAGATTGGCGGCATTCTTTTTGTGTTCAGGGTGCCAGAATTGTTTTTTTCCACTACAACATCTAGTGTTTTGACCCTGCATGATTCATGATATTTGCCTTTAACCTAGCCCCCTTGTATATATTTGCCTGTCTGTCTTACCATACCTGTTCCAATTTTGGTATCTATTAATAGACAATGATTTCACATTGGTTTTGCTTTGGCGTTTGCATTTGAGTTTTGCTTTGCTGGCAAAGTTTTGTGACAGTAAGAAATAGCCAAAATATGGACTGAGCAGACTTATAAGATGTCAGCTTTGGGAGCACAAAGGAGGAAAAATTCATAATCGGGAGGACCAGCTCTCTCAACTCAACCATGAGATGAAACAAATGACGGATCAACCAAAGCAACCTAATTTTGTAATATTTTCTGTCTATTGACATTACCAAGTTTCAAAGGTTATAACTGAAGAACTCAAGAACTACAGGGTCAAATTTATTCAATGATATGCCATTTGAAAGGTAATAAGCTCTGGCCTTTGGGCATGTGGATGAAATTTAACCTAACCCACATCAGGTAAAATTTGGCTGTAAACCTTTTTTTGTTGTGCGTTTTTTTTTTTTTCTTTCTTTCTTTCTTTTGTACTTATTATTGAATAAATGTCATTTTAAGATGCTTCATGTCAGACACAAAATATTTACTACATATCCTCTACACGTTGTCAAGTGAATACTTGGGTAACGCACTGTTATACCATAAATACTTTGGTATCACACTGTATTGCCACATACTCCAGTACTGTAGTATAAATATATCGTAGTACCATATATACTGCAGTATTATATACTGTCAGACCTGCGAGTATATTTACAAAATTAAACATTAAATCCTGAAGCTTCACATGTACTTCCCTGGTCCGGCTCGGTCCAGAGGCAGGTTACTAATCCGGCACACTGAACGAACTGGGCCGGACCGGACCGGGCCAGGTCAATCTCTCTTTGTGGACTCGAGGCCGACCCTTACCCCAGCTGCTGGCGGTTCGGCCCAGGAACTGTCCGGTCCTCGGGTTGTAGATCGAATCCTTCCAGGACTCCTTCTTCTCCTCTTTATTTCCGTCTTTCTTTTCCTCCCTTTTCTGTTCCTTCGGCTCCTCGTTTTTTTCCTCCTTCTCCTCCGCCTTCATCTCCTCCTTCGCGGCATCCTTCTCCTCCGTCTGCTCTTGTTTCTGCTCCTGGTTCGGCTCCTGGTTGGGCTCCTGGTTCGGTTCCTGGTTGTGGACCTCGGAGCCGGTAGACATGGTGGGGGCGCGTGCGGTTGCGGGTAAATCCGAACCGGGATAATTATCTCTGAACGCCGGCAGTAGCGTTAACGGATCCCTTTGATATGTCAGCGCCGCTCGTGCTGTAACCGCACACGCGCTTAAACACGCACAAATGCGCGCTCACTCATATGCGTACACGGTTCTCATCAACGTACTGCTGCAGAAAGGCACGCATGCGCAGCTCAGAGTGGGGGGCTGGGGGTCTGATGATGATGAAGGTGCAGCCCACAAACATCACCATCATCATCATCATCACCAGAGTTGAATAAAAACCAGAGATGAGTCAGAGCGAGTACACAAATATAGCAGATACTTTGACAAAAACATCTAGACTCTACACCCAAAATACCTGATACTAGATAAATCAGAAATATCAGACGTTTAGGATACTACTGCATACTACATAAGAAATACCCAAACACTACCGGATATTACATTTCAAATATGGTGCAATACTAAACCTAAAAAAAAAAAAAAAAATCCAAATATTAAATATTTAGTCTATTATTCCAAAAACTAATTAATCAATTATCGGGTCATCAGGATCAGGTAGATCAATCTGATATTAGACTGAATGAGGACGATGGAGCAGATTCTCAAGATCAAGATTGTTTCAGGATTACTGGTCATGAAACTGAAACCATTACCAAAACAGGAACTAGAACCAGAACCAAAACTAAAACAAATACCTGTTCAGAAATGATTTCACATCTGAAATGATATAATCAGACCACAGCTGACAGTGTGTCACATGACCACTGAGAGGCTGCGTCATTGGCTAAAAGCACCCCTATTTGCTGATGTCACACATGTAAGGAGGTGAGAGACAGCATGAGCAGAGGAAAGAGAAAATGTAGCTTTATATACTGTACAGATAAATGAAAGAACAAACATTTTGTTTGTTTGTTTTAACTTGTCCTGTCCAGGATGGTGGTGGCAAAATGTTGGTCTGGCTGCTGTGTTGGGCGAACAAATCTGCTTTGCCAAGAGGAGCTTTAAGGGTACAAGGCTCCTCTTGATAATCTGATTCTCTTTATTTAAATTCTTATTAATTTATGTTAAATTACAGAATTTATATTGTGTTGCTGGAGGGTACAGAAATGAAAAGTAGAAAATAGAGAAAGAACGAGGAGACAGAGATACAACAGAGATAGTGTAAATTTCATAAAGCTAGCTGGACTTATTATTAGATCTCTGTCCAACAAGTCAGTTAGTTTTCATACTTCATAGTCCAATTCAGGGTTCCAGGATTTAGCAGGCGAGAAGCAGGTACACCAGGACTCCATCCTATCCGCACAGTTCTAATCCACTTTTAAAAGCAAGCTAAAGACTCAGCTGTTTAAGGAGCATTTCCACACTTAGCTTAACTCTTCTACTCAACAGAATGAGTTAGAAAGATTTGTCCAGCTCTTTGGCTCAACCAAGTACTAAAGAAGCTGCTGCACTTATGCCCAAGTTGATATTGTTTGATGAAATAATAATGTTTGTATTTAAACAAAATGAGTTACAAAACTACAAAAAACTTAATTATGACGTCCCATCTTGTTTGAATTCTTGCTTGTGTTCTTACTATCAAATGTAAGTCGCTTTGGATAAAAGCGTCTGCTAAACGACTGTAGAATAGAATAGAACCAGGACAAGTCGCCGTTCCATCAGAGAGACAAACAACAACTCACGCTTACCCTGCCAGGCACCAGACATCCAGGGTGGGCCAAGCGCAGGGCCCAGGGCCGCAGAGCCTTTGGGGCCATTCCTTTGGGTGTTATGGTACTTGCATGTGAAAGAACAAAGAGGCAGAGTGTGGATTTGCATATTAGAGTCAATTTACCTTGACATTTGATTGGTATTGTTTCATCTGGTGTTGGTGACCTGTGGGCAGTTATCACTGATAACTATCTTGATGCTACAATAATTTTCAGCTGCTACTCCACATGGCTTCTCCTTTCACAAGGGGGCAGGATAGAAGTACATTTCTTTTGGGGGAAATGTCTAGCCTTTCCTTTCTGGCCAGACACCCCCCCCCCCCCCCCCCCCCCCCCCCCCCCCACACACACACACACACACACACACACCCCATGAACACTACATAGGGTGATATAGTGTTACTTTAAACCTTAAACGAGAACCTCAAGACCCATCTTCCTTTTAACACTGAACAGGCCTTTATCGGCTTGGCGAGTTTTGTTCATATTTGGGCTGTTCACAGCGCACTGTGTTCAGTTTGTCAGGATTCTTTGGCTTAAGGAGGATTTCTGACTTATTTTGAATTGTTTTAATTAGATTAGAATGGAAATATTGAAATAAAAGGTTATGCCCCCCCCCCCCCCCCCCCCCCCCCCCCCCCCCCCCCCTCTCTCTCTTTCTCTCTGTCGGCAGCAGGAGGAGGAGTCAGCAGGGTAAGGATGCTGTCAGGTTGCCGTGGTTTCAGCCTCTTGGTTCTTGTGGCAACCGTTGTCGGGGATGTATGAGTGTGCGGCTGAAGGGTGTATGTGTGTGAGTGGTGATAATTTAAGCTTTGAGGATTCATGAGACGACAACGAAGGGAAAGAAGGGGGAGACAGTAAGGAAGAAAAGAGGTACTGAAGGGCGGATATGGATTAACATTGCAGCAAAAAACAATTATCCTCATCAACATCATCAGAGGACAACAGGAGCCTTCATCACTCCCATTTCCATCTGCACAGAGGACTGAGGAGGAAACGAAGGACACAGTGAAGGAAACACTGAAGGGGACACTTCACTTTATAATTTGTCCCTCAAGAGGACAATTTGGTTTGCAGCAGAGATGTACAAACACTGAAGGAGGCACTGAAGGAAGGATGGAGGGAGTTTGAGTCCCCGCTGATCCTCAGGTAAACCTCATATCAGTTCCTTCTTTCAGCCTCTGTGACATGTTTCATGTTTTTTTTTTTACTGCTATCTACTGCTACTGCTGCCCTTTGCAAAAGTGTTAATAAAGTCTGTTCAAAACACAACCGGCTCACTCGCAGCCTGTTTGTTTCAAACCATGAAATGTGAAATGGTAGCATTTGGCCTCAATATGGCTGCCATCTTGGGAAGTAAAGGAAAACGTGCCTGAGATGTTCTCAAGAATCCGGCATAAGACTAGGTTAGAGTCCAAATCAGAAGTGGCATTTTGAAAATATAGAAAAACAAGCCATCACGTATCAGTCTAAAAACTGTAATATATCTCCAAATGGCTTAAACCTAGCAGTCTGGATGAACCATGGTTAGATGTAGAGCAAGCATTGTGTGAGGATCTGGTTATCTCTGACCTGCCATTCATCAGCTCAACCATCAAAACACATCAGTGTTTTAAAAGCATCGACATCAGTTTCTCTTTAATGGCTTGGTGGGAATTTCTAAAAATAACCAAGTCTTCACTTTTTCCATGTAAGCTCCACCCGTCTGGAACAACCCTGACATCCTGCAAAATAGAAAGCTGATTAACTTCACTCAATGGAAAAATAAAGGAATAAAACAGAACATATAATAGAAAATGGGAACTTCTTGTCATTTAATATTCTCACTTCACAATATGGAATCAGCAGCATTACATTTCTAGAATATCACCAACTTAAATCTATGTAAAAAAAAAAATGCCATTAATCAATTAAACTTGCAGCTACCTATTAGGGTGGCAGAATTCATGAATCTCAATGCCCCAAAGCTATTATCAAAAACATATAGACTATTATCCAAACTAGAAGACTCAATCTGTCTTCCAACTTCAAAATGGGAGGCTGAATTATCCAGCCTCTGGGTGGGTCTTCGAGGTGGTGTGGCTTGGGTTGGTGCTCCTGGATGCTGCTGATGACCCGGGTCTCTGGGCCGTCCTAGTCTGCCTCCAGCCTCCATAGAGGTGTGGTCACATCTGCAGGATAATACTCATCTCTGATCCCTCCTCATTCCTTATCCTCTGCATGCTGACACAGCACTGAGGTGTCCAGTGGATTTATATAATAAGAGATGCTTTGATTCAAGTGTGTGTGTTTCTGGTTCTTTGGTTGTTGTTGGGATACATGTTGTTGTTGTTGTCTTGGTTATTCTTTAGGAACTCCTGATGATTGTCTGCTTAGTTTACCTGTAAAAGCTGTAGGAAATTCTCTGTTGTGTTTCTGTACAGGTGTAGCAGCTGGTTGTCTGGTGTTAGGTTGGATTGAAGCTTGTTGCTTCTATCTACTGGATTCTTGTTTTCTACTTTCCTTTTACCTTTTCTCCATTATTCTCCTTTTTTCTGTCCCCTCCAGTCAGGTCCAGCTAGATTACATAATTTCCATAATTCAAAATAAATAAATAAGATAAAAAAAATAAATAAATAAATAAATAATCAAGAGGAGTCTTATACCCATAAAGCTCCTCTTGGCAAAGCAAATTTGTTCGGCACAACACAGCAGCCAGACCAGCATTCTGCCGCCACCATCCTGGACAGGACAAGGTAAGACAGAAGCACAGACTGATCCAGGTAGCCAGTTGGGTCTGTTTTTAATGAGTCAAAACTTCACATTTTTAATACGTTTTACCATGTCATTGTACTGGATCTACCTGTCCAAGTGAACTTTACTGCGTTTTGGCTTCCTTTCGAATCTGTACATCTGTACATCTGAGACACCCTCAGTGTAGGAAGGAGCGCTACCGCAGGTCCTTCATTCCCACTGCTGTCAGACTGTACAACTTATCTGTATAGTCATAATACTGTGTAATCTTTATTTATATTTTACTGTGCAATACCCCCCCCCCATTATCAATGTCATCATATTCTTCATTTCCCACCATCACCATGTAAATATGTATATAGTCTGTGAGGTTGTTGTTATATTTTATATATACATATAGTATATATATATATATATATATATATATATATATATATCTTTTATATTTATAATGGTACATATTTTTGCTTTCCTTAGACTTTTTCTTGTAAATAATTTATATTGCACCTTCTTGCTGTGATGCATGTTCACCTTATTCTATCTTTCTGCACTTTATTCTATAACAAGAGCTGCTGTAACAAGTGAATTTCTCCACTGTGAGATAATAAAGTCTAATCTCTAATCTAATCTTTTAACCAGACTGTCGAGCGCTGATTGTTAACCCAGGTGGTCATTTCGCTAGCTTGCTAGCCTGCTTGTTTTTAGCTGCCATGCACACCGAGGAACAAATCTACCGCCTGAAAACAAATAAAACTATTGCGGACTTAAAGGAGGACATCAAACGGCTTTCAGATGAACTCAGAAAGAAAGACACCCTTCTCCCACAAGTCGTGGACATAGCCTTTAAAGAATCGCAGCACATTACCTCCGTCACTACACTCCAGGACACCATTGTATGGGACCCTAACCCTAACCCTAACCCTAACCCTAACCCTAACCCTAACCCTTTCCTGTCCCCGGCCTTCATCCTGCTTTACTCTTAACAACCGACCCTTCTGGGCTGACGTGGTGGTCCTTGGGAAGGGAAAGAGCTGGGAAGGTTTGAGCCTCTCCAACCATTTTGCCGCCCTGATGGATGAAGCCTCGGCTCGTCCTGCTGTTCCTGAGCCTGAGACATGGGATCTGAGCCCTCCAACCAGACCGACAGCACCCAGAGGGCTCCCGTGGCCGGAACGCTGGACCCGTCCCCACCACCGTGGGCCAGCGGTTCCCTGACAATGCAGACCAGCGAACAAAGGCAGCGGGACCCAGCCCGGGCAGCAACTTCCTCCTCTCACCGCAGACTGTTAAAGGAGGCTGTCATCAGGCGCTCTGGAGGGTTTTCTTGCTCTGATACAGCGGGGAGCCCTCCCGTGAGTCGCTGGCCCTTGACTACAACGGTCCCCTGCTCTGCCCCGTACCATTGTCGCTGCCACCGGCCTCGGGTGCTCTGAACAGGACGCCACAGCCGTCCAGCAGCCGCCTTCCTCGCCTCCACTGTCTTGGTTCTCGGACTCGTTGCGACATCTCTCCCCTCCGCCTCGGCCCCTTTTCTCACCCACAACACTTCTAGTGGGTGACTCCATAATACGGTACTGTTGTCACATCGCTGCTGATACAACTGTAGATTTTTTAATGCCTCCACTTGCTGTTTTCCCGGAGCTACTGTGCGCACTTTGCTGGACAAACTACCGGGGCTGCTGCAGGCTAAGGCCCCCACTATCAACAGGGTGATTATCCACGTAGGGACTAGTGACACTGCACATCGGGAGTCTGAAATCACAAACTTAGAGTTTAAGGACCTCTTTGAGTTTTTATCAGCTTGTGGCAAGTCTGTTTTTATCTCTGGTCCGATTCCCACGCTGGGTCGTGGGGTCAGTCGTTTTAGCAGGATGTTATCGCTCCACTCATAGCTCCAGCAAACCTCCTCTTCTTACAACTTTGGTTTTATTGACAACTTGGATATTTTCTGGACTCGTTCAGCCTTTTTCAGGGCGGATGGTCTGCACCTCAATTCACTTGGGAACTGGTTTTTAACTTACAACATCATCCATGCTGTTCAGACTCATAAACAAAATTGACTTGAAACCCCCTCTGCTCCGACTTCACCCCCTCCCCCCTCATTGGTACCCCCTCAACCCAGTTCCCCATGCAGCCCTTTTCAACACAGGATCACTGTCATCACTAACCTGCGCCCTTACAGGCAGTTCACCCCCAGAGGACCTTCTCCTCCCGGCCTTATCACCGTTCCTCTCTGTCCCTCGTCATCCCTGCTCCCCGTTCCACTCCAATAAACTTTGGACTTTAAATATCAGAGCCATCATCAACAAAACATTCTTTTGCCACTATTTTATTACCAGCAATTACTTGGACTTTTTGATTTTACCAGAGGCCTGGCTAACTCAAGGAGACTGCTCACCACTCATTGAAGCAACCCCCTGTTGTGGAAATTTCATATATTCCCTTTAATATTGTGCTTTACTGATCACTCTCAAGGCAAACAGATTGTTTAAGTTCTTGGTAACAGAGATTAATGCTGAGGGTGAAGGGTGGATGCATGGAGGAGTTTCTCTTGGTCTTTCTGGGGGACTAAACTTTTAATTCTGTTGATGTTTCTGAGCTGGTAAAAAGCTTTGATGTGGCTGCAGAGAGTCAGGTCTGAGTCTATCATCACTCCAAGGTTACCAACTTGGTCGGTGGTTTTAAGGGCCCGAGTCTCCAGGTGTTTACCAATGCTGACCCTCTTCTCTTTGCAACCAAACAGAATAATCTCAGTTTTGTCTTCATTTAATTGTAGGAAATTCTCCTTCATCCAGGTGTTTATTTACTCCAGACACTGACACAATAAGTCTATTGGACTGCAGTCATCTGGTGACAGAGACACATAAAGTTGTGTATCATCAGCATAACTTTGATAATTAATGCTATAGTTCTGTAATATTTGACCCAAAGGGAACAGATACAAGTTGAACAGAAGAGGTCCAAGGACTGACCCCTTAGGGACTACACAAGTAATGGCCACTCGCTCAGATTCATAGCTGCCGATCGTAACAAAATAACGCCGGCCTTCTAAATAGGACCAGAACCAGTTAAGGACCGCTCCAGAAAGTCCAACCCATATTTCAAGCCTTAAAACAGGATTCTGTGATCTACAGTATCAAACGCAGCACTGAGATCCAACAGAACCAGGACTGATACTAGACCAGAACCAGTATTCAACCTAATGTCATTTACCACTTTGACCAGAGCTGTTTCAGGGCTGTGATGAGGTCGTAAGCCGGACTGAAATTTATCAAGATTTCCACTTTCATTTAAAAAGTCATTAAGCTGGTGAAATACAACTCTCTCAATAATCTTGGAAATAAAAGAGGTTAGAGACAGACTGGCACCATCAGTATTATCTTTTTAAGACTTCTTAAAACACACTACCTTACTTTGCTGTGTGCTATTCAGCACTTTGTAAACCTTGTTTTTTAAAAGTGCTATGCAAATATAGATTTAATATTAAAAGGTGAAAAAAAAAACAGAAAAGGAAGTGGCATTGGGTCAGGAATCTTTCAACATGGCCTCCCATTCAGGATGATCAATATTACTGATTAACCAAAAGATTTCCTCTTTAGGACTTAAAGTGTTCGCAAATGTGTAGATTGTTTCAGGAGTAGCAGATAGGCCCAAACATCCAGACAACAGGCCTGACAGGGTCAGTGTATCTCAGCAGGGTTACACAGTTTTAACTGGTAATTAGCTGATCTAATTCAGCATGTTGACCTTTAGAGGTGAGCAGAGAGTTTACAGAAAACTAGAACAAGAGAGAGACCAAACCTGTGAGAAGGGTGCTAAGCCCATGTTTTCAGGGTTTATGATGAGAAAGAGTGAAATGTTAATGACTTTACCTCCAAAGATAATTATAATAACAGTTTATGGACCTTTCAGGCAACAAACAAGAAAAAGAGGAAGATGTATCTGTATGGAAGTAATGTGGAGTGTGCCATACTATGCCAAACCATACTATACCATATACTACAAAAACCATGCAATGGCATACCATGTGGTGCCTATTGTCTGAATTATAAAGTGCTTAGGGTTTTTTCTGCCTCCTTTGACCCCAGGACATTTGCTGATTGTGATGGTGTTGAAACATCTGTGACAAGTTTAAATAGTCATTGTTTGTGTGTTTTGGACATGATATCAGCTGTCAAAAAAGACTTCAGGGTCATGTAAAAAGCCCACTACGTGGATGAAAAAAGGCATTTGTAATTTCAGGAGAAAATGCTGGAAAGTGGGGTTTCTGTGGAAACCCACTAAATTAGAGGTGCATAGATTCAGGTCGCTACACAGTTTTGGTTGCTCTGGGCTTGTTAAAACCACCCTCAGAAACCTCGAGTTGTGTTTGCTCAACCTGTCTTTGGAGAGTCGTTCTCGACAGCTGAGCAAAAGTCGCTTTTTGTCACGGTTTCTGGGTTTTGGTGGGTGTTTTGATTGTTTAGGATTTTGGTTTTTGTCATGATTAGTTTGGTCATGTTCTTGGTTTGTAGTTCTTATGTTCATGCTTTAGTTTTCAGTTTTGTCATGCTTGGTTTTCCCTCTTGTGTTCCTGTGGTTTTCTGTTCCTGCCTCGTTAGTTCACCTGGTCTGATTAGTCATCCACTTCACCTGTGTCTTGTTACTCCCTCTGTGTATAAGTACTCCCGGTTTTCAGTCATTCATTGTCAGATCCTCATTTTGTCATGTTTGGTTTTTGTTCTCTGGAGTTTATCCCCGTCGTCTGTGGTTCCCTGTCGTGAGTTCCTGGGTAATAAACCTTTTACCTGCACCAGTTCTGCCTCCTGCCTGCATTTGAGTCCTCACCTCCACCTCCATTCGTGACAGTAGGATCTGACCACAAATGGACTCAGCAGGCAGAATGTGCTGGCCATATAAGGACATCTCAGAGCGCGACCATTTGGAGGACTGTTTATTCCTGGCTGAGGACTCCTACCTCAGGAGTTTGGAGGGGCTTTATCCACCCTTTGTACGGGTGGCAACCGCTACCAGGTTGGTAAATTTGTGGACTGAGTACCTCACCTTTCCTGAAGCAGTTGACCTAGGGTTAGAGTCCACTGTTCGAAAGGCAAGGGCGGAACTCCGTCCGCCAGCTCTGCGCTTCACATCTCGGAGGTCGACACCAGCTCCTCGGTCCACGTCTCGAGTGACGCCATCAGCTTGACTGTCACGGTTGCCGCCACCAGCTCCCAGGCCTACGTCTCCAGCTTCGCCTCCTGCTCCAGTGCCCCAGCTCTCCACGCCGGCTCCCAGATCTGCTCCAGTGCCTCAGCACCCCACGTCTGCGCCAAGGTTCTGCCCTGCTCCGCAGCGTCCGACGCCGGCTCCGAGGTCCTGCCCTGCGCCGCAGCGTCCGACGCCGGCTCCGAGGTCCTGCCCTGCGCCGCAGCGTCCGACGCCGGCTCCGAGGTCCTGCCCTGCGCCGCAGCGTCCGACGCCGGCTCCGAGGTCCTGCCCTGCGCCGCAGCGTCCGACGCCGGCTCCGAGGTCCTGCCCTGTGCCGCAGCGTCCGACGCCGGCTCCGAGGTCCTGCCCTGCTCTGCAGCGTCCCACGCCGGTGCCCAGGTCCTGCCCGTCTCTTCTGGTCCCAGTTCCTGAGGGGGTCTCCAGTGGTGACGCCTCTCTTCTGGTCCCTGTCCCTGAGGGGGTCTCCAGTGGTGACGCCTCTCTTCTGGTCCCTGTCCCTGAGGGGGTCTCCAGTGGTGACGTCTCTCTTCTGGTCCCTGTCCCTGAGGGGGTCTCCAGTGGTGACGACTGTAGTCCTGGTCCCTGTCCCTGAGGGGGTCTCCAGTGGTGACGCCTCTCTTCTGGTCCCTGTCCCTGAGGGGGTCTCCAGTGGTGACGCCTCTCTTCTGGTCCCTGTCCCTGAGGGGGTCTCCAGTGGTGACGCCTCTCTTCTGGTCCCTGTCCCTGAGGGGGTCTCCAGTGGTGACGCCTCTCTTCTGATTCCTGTTCCTGAGGGGGTCTTCAGTGGTGATGCTTCTCTTCTGATTCCTGTTTCCGAGGGGGTCTCGGGTCGAGACGCCCCTTACCCACTACTGGTGCCCAACCCAGAGCTCCAGTCTGCCCGTCCGCCGCCAGAGATCCAGTCTGCCCGTCCGCCGCCAGAGATCCAGTCTGCCCGTCCGCCGCCAGAGATCCAGTCTGCCCGTCCGCCGCCAGAGATCCAGTCCAAGCCTGCCCGTCCGCCGCCAGAGATCCAGTCCAAGCCTGCCCGTCCGCCGCCAGAGATCCAGTCCAAGCCTGCCCGTCCGCCGCCAGAGATCCAGTCCAAGCCTGCCCGTCCGCCGCCAGAGATCCAGTCCAAGCCTGCCCGTCCGCCGCCAGAGATCCAGTCCAAGCCTGCCCGTCCTCCAGAGCGCCAGTCCAAGCCTGCCCGTCCTCCAGAGCGCCAGTCCAAGCCTGCCCGTCCTCCAGAGCGCCAGTCCAAGCCTGCCCGTCTGCCTGGAAACCTGTCTGTGCGTCCTCCGGGTCGTCCTCTGGAGGTTCTGCCCCGGTTCGTCCGGCCTCCTGACCGGAGCCTGCTGTCTGCACAGCCTCCGGGTCGTCCTCCGGAGGTTCTGCCCCGGTCCGTCCGGCCCCCTGGCCGGCCGCCTGAACTGATCCTGCTGTCTGCACGGCCTCCGGGTCATCCTCCGGAGGTTCTGCCCCGGTCCGTCCGGCCCCCTGGCCGGCCGCCTGAACTGATCCGGCTGTCTGCACGGCCTCCGGGCCGTCCACCGGAGGTTCTGCCCCGGTCCGTCCGGCCCCCCGGCCGGCCTCCTGACCTAATCCTGCCGTCTGTTCTGCCTCCAGGTGGCTCCCCCTGAACTTTGTCCTGGGGCCTGTCTTGTTTTGGTCGGTCCCTCCTCCGGGCCCCCTCCGCCCACCCTGGGTGGCCGGCTTGGGGTTTTTCTCTTTTGTGGACTTTGTTGGGCCGTCTGGTATCCGGCCCTTGAGGGGGGGGGTTCTGTCACGGTTTCTGGGTTTTGGTGGGTGTTTTGATTGTTTAGGATTTTGGTTTTTGTCATGATTAGTTTGGTCATGTTCTTGGTTTGTAGTTCTTATGTTCATGCTTTAGTTTTCAGTTTTGTCATGCTTGGTTTTCCCTGTTGTGTTCCTGTGGTTTTCTGTTCCTGCCTCGTTAGTTCACCTGGTCTGATTAGTCATCCACTTCACCTGTGTCTTGTTACTCCCTCTGTGTATAAGTACTCCCGGTTTTCAGTCATTCATTGTCAGATCCTCATTTTGTCATGTTTGGGTTTTGTTCTCTGGAGTTTATCCCCGTCGTCTGTGGTTCCCTGTCGTGAGTTCCTGGGTAATAAACCTTTTTACCTGCACCAGTTCTGCCTCCTGCCTGCATTTGAGTCCTCACCTCCACCGCCATTCGTGACAGCTTTTATCATTTGAGAACTATCTGTAATGTTAGGAGAATGTTGTCAAAATCAGATCTTGAAATGATCGTTCATGCTTTTATCTCATCTCGTATTGATTATTGTAATTCTGTTTTCACTTTTTTTAATAAGGCAACTCTCACCAGACTTCAGTTAGTGCAGAACTCTGCCATCAGACTACTGACAGGTCTGCCCAGAACAGCCCACATCACCTTTGTTTTATCAAGACTTCATTGGCTACTAGTATAATTTCGTATTGACTTTAAAACTGTAATTTTGACTTTCAGGGCGTTACATGGTCAGGCCCCCCAGTTTATCGCCATCTTGCTGTGTCCCTACTCTTCAGGGCGCACCCTTCGGTCTTCAGGCCAGAGCCTCCTGAAGGTGACAAAGACCTAGTTTAACTTCAGATGTCCAGGTGCAGTTGAATGCAACATGTAATGCACTTCTATAGAAAATTCTAGATCTTTATATAGCACTCATACAGCATCATCCCATCAACTGCCTATATGGGAATATTTTTATATTTGCCCTTTTAAACTCTTAACACTTAACACTAATCAAACAGGTGACTGGGCTCAAAGTAAACATTTCTCGTTATAAATTAAGCTTTTGTTATTGTGCAGCAGTGATTTTAGTCTTATTTACAATAAGTAATTATTTATGAAAAACATCTTTGGCTGTTTATTTTTACACCATGTTCTTTTCTTTAGTTATTTTAATGTCTCATTTCCACTTGCTATCATCATCCCCTACAGATGATAATGATGATGATGGTCCCCTCCTCTGGCTCTCCTCATGTCTCCTTCCTCAGTCATGTACAGAAAGCATTACATCATTGCCCTCTGAGAGATGCTGCTGTTGCTAGGATACCACTGGCTGACTCCCTGTTCCATTTTTAGAAATATGTTGAACGAATGGTGGGGGAGGGGAATGAGAAACAGAAGAGGAAGTGAAGAATACAAAATTACTTTATTAACAAGTCTATTTCAAACAAAAGAACAAAAAAATGGAAACTTTTCATTTTAGTTGGTTTCATTAGTTTGCTTTATGTTTGTTTTCCCAGGGAATTTGCTTTATGGTATATTAGCTTTAGTTGGTCTAATGAACTGATAACTTTCTTCAAGCATTGGTAGCTTTATTTGGTTTAGTTCAATTTCTTCAGGCTGTAGTAACTTTAGTTTGTTTCATTAATGTCTTTCAATGTAACAGCTTCAGTTGGTTTCATTACCTTTATATAGAATCAGAATCAGGTTTATTGCCAAGTTGGTTTACATGTACAAAGAATTTGTTTTGGTACATGGGTGCCAACAAGAAAATTATTTTAATATTAATAAAAATGAAAAAAGCCACGTAATAGGAAAATTACAATAATAATAAAAAGAAAAGCTGAGCAAGTGAGTCCACTGTCAATGTAAGTACAATCTTAAACCGAGGATGTGCGACGTTCAGCTTGTAGCAGCATTAATGCGTTAATATAACGTGTACTGTGTACTGGGGGGTAGTATGGTTGAACCAGTTTCAAAGTCATGTGGGGTCCCGGGCCATGTTGATAAGGCCGGCTGCAGACAGGAAAACACTGTTTTTATGGCGTGAGGTTTTGGTCCTGATGGACCGCAGCCTCTTACCAGAGGGGAGCATCTCGAAGAGTTTGTGACCGTGGTGGGAGGGGTCAGCCACCATCTTTCCTGCATGTCTCAGGGACCTGGCGGTGAACAAGTCCTTGAGGGAAGGCAGGTTGCAGATTGAATAATACACTGCAGTCTGCTCTTGTACTTGGCAGTGGCAGCAGTGTACCAGATGGTGATGGAGGAGCTAAGGATGGACTCAGTGATGGAGGTGTATAAGTGCACCATCATTGTCTTTGGCAGGTTGAACTTCTTCAGCTGCTGCAGGAAGTACATCCTCTGCTGGGCTTTCTTGGTGACGGAGCTGATGTTCAGCTCCTACTTGAGGTCATGATGATGGTGCCCAGGAGGAGGAAGGACTTCACAGTGCTTACTGGGGAGTCACACAAGGAGATGGAGGCAGGTGGAGTACTCCTACCACAGTACTACATGATACATAAAGAAAATAGGATAATGATGATATGAAAAAGTACAGTAGTCATCAAACGTACATGCAGAGAAACATCAGCAACATCTAGTCAGAAGCAGATGGAGACAACCACGTATGTGAGCATGCACTTGTGAACGTGTGTGTGGCCATGCAACAAGTAAGAAATGTGTGCTTGCAAGGGGGCCATGATCACGCCGCACCCTGAAGCATCAGTGGGGGACGGGGGAGCCCGAGGCCCCAAAGGCCTAGCAAGTCCACAGAGCACCAAGCCCAGGACGGCCAAAGCAGACAGAGCAGCTAGCCCCACCCCCGACCCACACGGAATGACTAGAACTCAGCACACCTTCCCACTACGTGATGTGACTAATCAGCAGGGTCCAGGGAGACTGAGAGTTAACTGATTGGTGTTTAATGGATGCTGATGCAGTCTCTAGACTGATGTGATCCAACAGGAGATTTCTGTGCTGGTTAATATTCAGATTGTTTTTAGACTTCCAGTTTACTAGAATAGTTTTCTTTGCAAAACATAAGGCCGAGAGGACCATGTGTGCTTTGTAAGTGTCTATATTAATGTCACTTAAGTCACCCAGGAAACAAAGTTTGGGACATGCAGGAATGTTACATCTAACCCATGTTGATAAATCCTCACAAACCTTGTTCCAGAACTGCTGGACATGTGCACAGAGCCATAAAGCGTGTAGGTAATCATCTGTTGTGTTACCTGTGCATTGTGTGCAGATATCTGAGTGATTAAGACCCATCTTGAGCATCCTTTGTCCTGTGTAATGCGTTCTATGGAGGACTTTGTATTGTATGAGTTGTAAATTTGGGCTGTATGTCATATTAAAGGCATTAAGACATATTTTTAGCCAAAATGGTTGAATAGAATTGATGGATAAATCTATCTCCCATTTCGAAGTAGGTAGGGAATTTAAATAATCTACTTTTAGAATTAATCTGTATATTTTTAAATGTAACTTTGGGGTACAGAGGTCCATAAAATCTGCTAACATTGGAGGAAGTTCCAGGTCTGTTATGTGAAGGGGGAATTTTGTGTGTATTATGGTTTTGAGTTGTTGATATTCTAAGAATATGTTGCTGTTAATCCCATATTGTGATAAGAGTGTATTAAAAGATAAAATATTTCTGTTATGGATAATATGTTCAAAGTATTTAATGCCTTTGTTAATCCATTGGTTAAAATTTAGCATATTTCGTTTAGTAGAATATCAGGATTGTTCCAGATGGGTGTGAGTTTACATGGTATTTTTGAAGAGTTTTTTTTTTTTTTTTTTAAGAAATTTCCACCAGGCTGTCAGAGAAGTGCTGATGTTGATACTTTTGAAGTACTTTAGCTTTTTTATACTTAAGCTGAAAAAAAGATTAGAAATGTCCAAATTGTCACAAAATGTTTGTTCTATATCTATCCACAGGTCATATGGTAGACTAGGTTTGAGCCATTTTAGGACATATTGTAACCTATTACCTAGGAAGTAATGTTGAAAGTTAGGCAGGTCTAATCCTTCTCTATCTTTCGGCTTCTGTAAAGTTTTTAAACTGATCCGGGGAGGTTTATTTTTCCAGAGAAATTGGGAGATGTGTGATTCTAGGGATTTAAATCAGGTGGAGGGGGGTTTCATAGGAATCATAGAAAACAAATAGTTGATTTTGGGTAGAACCATCATTTTTATAGTGGCAACTCTCCCCATGAGTGAAATGGGTAAAGATTTCCAGCGAGAAAGATCATCTTCTATAGTCTTAAGAAGGTGAATGTGATTAAGCTTTGTTAGTTCTGAGAGCCTGGAGGGAATATTTACACCCAGGTATCTAATGTTACCTGATTGTAAGGTGATGTTGGGTAGATTCTGAAAGCTACAGTTGATAGGTAGAACTGTGCTCTTAGACCAGTCTGTTCAACTTGTATATGCTCCCTTTGGGTAAAATATTACAGAACTTTAGCATTAATTATCTAAGTTATGCAGATGATACACAACTTTATGTGTCTCTGTCACCAGATGACTGCAGTCCAATAGACTTAATGTGTCAGTGTCTGGAGCAAATAAACACCTGGATGGAGGAGAATTTCCTACAATTAAATGAAGACAAAACTGAGATTATTCTGTTTGGTAGCAAAGAGAAGAGGGTCAGCATTGGCAAACACCTGGAGACTCGGGCTCTTAAAATCACCAACCAAGTTCGTAACCTTGGAGTGTTGATAGACTCAGATCTGACTTTCAGCAGCCACATCAAAGCTGTCACTAAGACAGCTTTTTACCAGCTCAGAAACATCAACAGAATTAAAAGTTTAGTTTCCCAGAAAGACCAGGAGAAACTCATCCATGCATTCATCTCCAGTAGGCTGGATTACTGTAATGGTCTTTTAACAGGACTTCCTAAGAAGAGCATTAAACATCTGCAGCTCATCCAGAACGCTGCTGCTAGAGTTTTAACCAGGACTAAGAGATCTGAACACATCACACCAGTTTTGAAATCTTTACACTGGCTTCCAGTCAGTCACAGAATAGATTTTAAAACCCTTCTGCTTGTTTATAAATCCCAGAATGGTTTAGGCCAGAATACATCTGTGATATGTTCAGAGAATATAAACCTAGCAGAGCTCTTAGGTCCAAAGACTCTGGTCAACTAGTCCAGACCAGAGTCCAGACCAGAGTCCAGACCAGGGTCCAGACTAAACATGGAGAAGCAGCATTTAGCTGTTATGCTGCAAACAAATGGAACAAACTGCCAGTGGAGATTAAACTTTCCCCAAATGTAGACATTTTTAAATCCAGGTTAAAAACATTTCTCATGCGCCTATGTATGAAATCTGCACGGTAACTTTTTAAACTTATCTTGCTTTTGATCATTTTAATGTAATTTATTATTTTATTGTGATTATGTGTTGATGCCTTTTGCTATTCTAAATATCTGTAATGTCTTTGTTTTATGTAAAGCAGTTTGAATTGTCCTGTACATGAAATGTGCTATACAAATAAACTGCCTTGCCTTGCCTTAACGGAGTAATCCAAGAGTGATGAGAATTTATTAATTAGTAAGATTGTTTCAGATAGAGAGGTTTGTGAGTTCTGGAGGAATAGTAAAACGTCATCAGCATAAAGACTTATTTTATGAATTATATTTTTGGACTGAATGCCTTTAATAGCTTGATTTTGTCTAATTGCCGCAGCTAGTGGTTCAATAAATATAGCAAAATGTGAGGGGAATAGTGGACAACCTTGTCTGGTGCCCCGTTAGGGTTAGGGTTAGGTTTGATCATTTGTTCTGACACTCGCATTAGGAGAACTGTATAAGATTTTAATCCAGTTAATGAAACATGGTCCAAAGCCGAATCTGTTTAAAGTAGCTAGTAGATATTTCCAGTTAACTAGATCAAAAACTTTCTCTGCATTTAAAGAAACTATTATTGTTTCCAGGTTATTGATGGTAGAATAATCTATTATATTAATTAGTCTCCGCATGTTAACAGAGGAATATCTGCCCTTTATAAAGCCTGTTTGATCAGGGTGTATAATGAGAGGAGTTACTTTCTCTAACCTTCCAGCTAATGCTTTGCAGATTATTTTAAGGTCAGCATTTATCAGTGATATGGGTGTGTAGTTAGATGGTATTGTGGGGGCTTTACCTGGTTTTAATAGTACAGTAATGGTGGCAGAGTTTATGTTTGGGGGTAAGTAACCATTTTCCTTTATTAGTGTCACCATTTTGAACAATGTAGGGGCCAGTGTTGACCAGAATTCTTTATAGAACTCTGCTGGGAAGCCATCCGGACCTGGGGCTTTTTTTACAGGGCATATGTTTAAGGGCTTCATGTAGCTCCTCCACTGTGAGGGGGGAATCTAAGGCCGTGACTTGTTCCTGCTGTAAACCTGGAAGATCTATGTTGTTAAGAAATTGATAGATACCGTTGTCTGATGGATCTAAGTGTGATGTATACAGAGTTTTATAGAAATCTCTAAAGATGATGTTTATTGCATCTGGCTCATGCATAATATTACCTACTCAATCTTTAACAGCTGATATGGTAGATTTTTCTTTCTTTATTTTCAACTGATTAGCTAAAAATGTTCCAGATTTATTACTGTGTTCAAATGTCTCCAAGCGTAATCTTTGCACCAGAAATTCTGTTCTCTTGTTAATTATTTAATTTAATTCAAGTCTAGCCTTCCTTTTTTGGGTCATCATTGGTTCATCTGGTGAAGCACTGTAGGTGTCTTTTAATGATTTAATTCTTAGTTCTAATTCTAATATTTTTTAGTTTTCTTTCTTTTTTTTATGTGATGTAAAAGAGATAATTTTGCCTCGTATTACCGCCGTCACATGCTGAGACTTCTGGTTTGTCATTGTTGTCTAAGTATATAGCCCATTCTTTTGTGAAGTAGCTGATAAAGTCGAGATCTTTAAGCAACACTGTATTAAATCTCCAGCTTTTAGTCGGTGGTGTGATTCTTTTGTTCCTCAAAGTGAAGGAAACTGGTGCATGGTCGCTGATAGTGATGGGGTGAATCTGTGTCTCTGAAATCTCACTTATCAAAGAGCTGCTAACCGGAAAATAATCTAGCCTAGAGTATGAATGGTGAACTGAGGAAAAGAAGGTGTACTCTCTGATATTCTATTCTATTCTATTCTACAGTCATTTAGCAGACGCTTTTATCCAAAGCGACTTACATTTGAGAGTAAGAACAACACAAGCATGGATGAAAGATCGCTACCTTCAGCTAAATCTGTCTATGACCGAGCTTATTGTCTTTCCAGCCAATCCTTCTTTACCACCACAGATAAGCGTGCAGCTTGACTCTATCATGCTTGTACCTACGTCTTCTACCAGGAATCTTGGTGTCATTGTAGACAACCAGCTGACCTTTAAGGACCATGTTGCCTCGGTTGCTCGATCTTGCCGATTTGCTCTCTACAACATCAGGAGGATTAGACCCTACCTGACTGAACACACGGTCCAGCTCCTGGTTCAGGCTCTGGTCATTTCATGCATTGACTACTGCAACTCCTTACCGGCTGGCCTGCCTGCATGCTCAGTTAAACCTCTGCAGATGATCCAGAATGCAGCAGCATGTCTGGTCTTCAACCAGCCCAAAAGAGCTCATTTCACTCCGCTGCTAATTGCTCTCCACCGGCTTCCAGTTGCAGCGCATCAGATTCAAAGCTCTGCTTCTGGCTTACAAAACAATAACCCAAACGGCTCCGGTCTACCTCCACTCCTTAATCCAGAGCTACACTCCCTCTCCACAGTTACGCTCTGCCAGTGAAAGACGCCTAGTGCTCCCACCACAAGGTGGCGCCACATCAGTAGCTAGACTCTTCTCCTCTGTTGTTCCCCGGTGGTGGAACGATCTACCAAACTCCGTCCGATCCACAGAGTCCTTATCCACTTTTAAAAGCAAGCTAAAGACTCAGTTGTTTAAGGAGCATTTCCACACTTAGATTAACTCTTCTACTCAGAATGAGTTAGAAACCTTTGTCCATCTCTTTGGATCAACCAAGTACTGAATAAGCTGTGTGCACTTATGCCCAAGTTGATATTGTTTGATGAATTCGTGATCTTGTATTCAAACAAAATGACTTACAAAAAAACCATTTAAAAAAAATTATATGCACTGCCTTCAGCACTACATGACAGCACCTCCAACTAGACTCACAGCAGTCTGACTACCACAAAGCGTCTGCTAAATGACTGTAGAATAGAATAGAATAGAATAGTGTTATATGGTTTTGTGAGGTGGCAGCTAGAAAAAAGAAAAACAAAAAAGAGTGCAGAGAGAGAAAAAGGAGAATAACGTGGGAGGAAAACGACAAAAAATGGGGGAAGTGGGTGAAAAGGGAAAATCAACCCATAAAAAATAAGTCAATTTTTGTGAACATTAGAGACTGGCAGTATTATTGTCCAATGTGAACAAACATTAAACTCTGTGACTTAAGCCCAGTGAGTCTGATTAGCATTTATATCACCTGTGCAAAGTGTGCAGAGTGTGGATACATATCTAAGGTCAGTAGAGCAGGGAGTGGTGTTATGGTCACGATGTAGCTGTCCATTAACGTAAAGTTTGGCCACCGAGATGACAGCGCGGGCTCCTCTGTCCAGGAATTTCCTCCTGATGGGGAACAAGATCTTGCGATGCTCCAGGATTTCTCTGGGAAACTGATCGCTCATGCTAAGATCAGTCCCATGAAGCTGTCTGCTGCAACGCTTCACCTCTTCTTTTTCTTTGTGGAGAACGAATTTAGCTACTATCGGCCTGGGTCTACCCTCTGTTTTTTTCCCCTTTTGCGGTGAACTTGATGAAAGGAGATGGCTTTTACCTTTTCCTCTGGAAGTTTCAAGTTGGTTCTAATAAACTTTTTAACAGCTGCCTCTGTATCTTTCTCCACCTGCTCAGGGATCCCTGAAATAGCTAAGTTATCTCTCATGCTACGAGCCTGAAGGTCTAGGACTAATTAATTTTTTTTATTTTCCTCTGATTGTAAGCTTACTCCTTCGGTAAGGCTTTCCACCGAACCTCTGAGGGTGTTGTTCTCCATAGCAAGAGCTTCCACCTGCTTTTGTCTATATTCCAAACTTTCTTTTAAAGATTGAAACTCATGGTGAAGAATTTCCAGCAGGGAGAGCCGGGCATCAAGACTGGATAGCTTCCCATAGATGGAGATTAAGATCTCCGTCAAATCACTGTCATTTGGAGAAACTGGACTGGTTGCTTCAGAGAAATCCGCCTGGAAGCTTTCTTCGATGAAATCCTTCGGGCTGGAGAGATCTTCTTCGCTGTGATCCAGTGACCGGGTTGGTGTGGTTTGGAATATTGAACCATTTTTTTAAATTATTTTTTTTAATTATTATTGTATTATTATTATTATTATTATTCTCTGTTAGCTTGGGGCATTTGTTTGTTTTCAGTAGCACGCCATGTTGATCCTGCCAAGTCTTGCCAAGTCTCGCGTTACCGCATTCTCCCTCCTTCCAAGCTTCTCTCCTCCTCCGAGCTTCTCTCCTCAGAGCTCCAGGTTGTTCTGACAGCACCAAGACACTAGATCAGAGGTCTCAAGCTTGCGGCCCGCGGGCCAATTGTGGCCCGCAGGTTGATATATTGTGGTCCTAACCTTAATGTGAGAGTGTAATATTAGTGCGGCCCGTGGGGGGAGAGGACCTCAGATTGTCCACTCAGCCAGCTCCTGCCCGCGGTCCCTTGCCATGGCTGACATTCGGGTCTCTGCTAAGCAACACCGGCTTCATGCACTCTGCACTTATAGCAACTTGGAAGATGAACAGCCTTGTAGCAGTCGTCTCTTTTGTGCTTGTCATCCTGATAATTTCTGCCATCAACAAATGCCATGATAGAGCGCAAAAAGAAAGGCGACTGCTATCGGGCTGTTCATCTGTTTCAAGTGCGGAGTGCGTGAAGCCGGTGTTGCCGGTAGAAGCGGAAATGACGTCATTAATTTAGTCACACCTTCATAATGTCTTTGTCAAAGCCTGCAGTGAAGAGAAAGATTGGTGATGAGCATAGACAATTCCAGCAAAGGTGGGAGATGCAGTATTTCTTTGTTGAGCACAGGGACATCCCGACTTGTCTTATTTGCACAGAGAAAGTTGCGGTGCACAAGGAATACAACCTGAAATGTCATTATTCAACAAAACACGCAGAACAATGTGCAAAATACCAGGGAGATGAAAGAGCCAACCGGGTTGCCAGTCTCAAAACATGTCTACGGAGGCAACAAGATTTCTTCAACAAAGCAACCAAAAAGAATGCTGCAGCAGTCGAAGCCAGCTACGTGGTTAGTGAGATCAGTGCTAAGGCGGGAAAACCATTCACAGAAGGCAAGTTTGTCAAAAAGTGCATATTACAGGCTGCAAGTATTGTCTGTCCAGAGAAGAAAAGTGAGTTTAGCAACATCAGCCTTTCTCCCAACACCATGGCTGAGTGCATTTCTGACCTGTCAAGTGACATTTATCATAAACTGTGTAAGAAAGCAAGATGTTTTGATGCATATTCAGTCGCTCTTGTTGAGAGCACAGACATAACTGACACTGCCCAGCTCACAATTCATGTCCGTGGTGTTGATAGCAATTTTGAAGTGACGGAGGAGTTGCTTACAGTAATTCCAATGCATGGCCAGACCACCACTCACGAGATATTTCGCAAGCTGCGTGATGCCATTGAGAATGCTGGTTTGCCATGGAACAGGTTTGTTGGAATAACAACTGACAGAGCACCATCGATGACAGGGAGGAAAGATGGACTGGTGGCACTTATTCAAAGAAATTGGAGGAGGAGGGTGTAGAGGAGGCCATTGCTTTACACTGCATTATCCATCAGCAGGCTCTTTGCAGCAAATGCCTGAAATGTGACAATGTGATGTCTGTTGTTGTGAAATGCATCAACCAAATCAGATCCAGGGGTTTAAAGCACAGGAGGTTCCGTGCTTTCTTAGAGGAAATGGAGTCAGAATATGAAGATGTGCTCTATTTCACCAAGGTGCATTGGCTCAGCAAGGGGAATGTCTTGAAAAGATTTTTTGAGTTGAGAGAAGAAGTGAAAACTTTCATGGAGAAGGATGGAATGGCCATTCCTGAGTTGAAGGATCAGAAATGGCTCATGGACTTTTCTTGTCGACATCACATATGAGCTGAATGTACTGAACAAGAAGTTACAAGGCCAGGGGCAGCTTGTCAGTGCTGCCTATGACAATGTGAGAGCATTCTCCACAAAACTTGTATTATGGAAAGCCCAGCTCTGTCAGACAAACCTTTGCCATTTTCCAGCTTGCAAGGCACTTGTGGATGCCAGCACACCATTCAGTGGTGAGAAATATGTTGATGTCATTTTGAAGCTACAGAAGGAATTTGATCACAGATTTGCAGACTTCAAGATGCACAGAGCCACATTTCAAATTTTTGCAGACCCCTTCACCTTTGATGTGCAAGATGCCCCTCCTGTGCTTCAAATGGAGCTCATTGACCTGCAATGCAGCTCTGACCTCAAAGCCAAATTCAGGGAGGTGAGTGGAAAAGCAGACAAATATGGACAATTTTTGTGAGAATTGCCCCCCAGCTTCCCTGAGCTTTCCAGAATGTTCAAGCGGACCATGTGCCTTTTTGGAAGCACATATTTGTGTGAAAAATTCTTCTCCATCTTGAACTTCAATAAGTCCAAGTACAGGTCGAGACTTACTGATGATCATCTTCAAGCCATACTGAGGGTCTCAACTACTTCTCTCTCAAACCAAATGTGGCTCAGATATGTGAGAAGAAGCGCTGTCAAGTCTCTGGCAGCAAGGAGTAGGCAAGAGAAGCTATGTTCAGAAGAACCGTTCATGATCTTCATTCAGTGTTCCATTCATGTTCAGGATACTTCATGTTCAGGACATTTCATGTTCAGGACACTTCATGTTCAAGAGAAATCATTAAAACTGTTAATAATGACATCTGAGGATTTTTTTTAACGTTTTTTTTGTGGAACCCCTAATGCGGCCCAGCCTCACCCAGACTCTGCCTCCAGCGGCCCCCAGGTAAATTGAGTTTGAGACCCCTGCACTAGATGGTCAATCTCCCACCTGTAGGTGGACTCATCCCCACCAGAGATGAGTCCAATGAGGGTGGTGTCGTCCGCAAACTTCAGGAGCTTGACAGATTGATGACTGGGGGTGCAGCTGCTGGTGTACAGGGAGAAGAGAAGGGGAAAGGACACAGCCTTGAGAGGAACCAATGTTGACAGTCCGAGAGTCAGAGGCATGCACACCCAGCTTCACATGGTGCTTCCTGTCAGACAGGAAGTCTGTGATCCACCTGCAGGTGGAATCAGGCACGTTCAGCTGAGAGCTCGTCCTGCAGGAGAGCCCACTTGTGTTTTCAGCTATACACCATTCTGTGATCACCTCTATTGAGACATTAGTGTGAACAGGAATCGTACTCTCAAAGAAAACACAGTAGTGATCAGACAGACCCACATCACACACAGTAACCATGGAAACGTTCAAACACTTCCACACCAGTAAATCTAGAGTGTGTCCTTTAGTGTGTGTGTGTTCTCTGTTATATACTGAGTCAGCCCAACGCTGTCCAGACTGTGACTCAGGTCTTTAGTCCCTCTGTCCTGAGGGTTGTTTACATGGAAATTCAAATCACCAACAATAACTACACGGTCAGAATTTCCACAGATTGTAGCAGCAGGTCACTAAAACCATCATGAAATGCCTCATGTCTGTCCACGCTGTTTTAAAACAGGCTTTCAGCTGAAAAGCCACATTTTCATAAGACAGAAAACTTCCAGGAGATAACTGCTTCCACTGAAATGATTCATTAAATAGAACTACTGCTCCCCCTCCTCTCCTGTTCAGTCTGACCTCACTGATAAAACTAAAGCTGGGAGGGGTTGATTCCATAAGAGTAGCTGCTCTGTTATTTTGGTTTAACCAGGTTTCAGTTAAAAACATGAAATCAAGGTTGTGCTCAGTTTAAAAATCATTAATTAAAATATTTCCTGCTAATGTTTGAACCTTTAATAAAGCTACTGGATGGTGTAGAAGAGTTTAGCCTATGTCTGGGGGCACGCTGTGGCTTACAGGGTATGTTAACTCTACTGGGAAAGCTTCTAGAAAACAGCTCTCTGTGTTCTGGCCGAGCTACTTTTCTCCTTCTGTTACCAAACAGTCCAGATAGTCTGGAACCTTCAAATAAACAAGGATCCAGCTGGTCCTGGAAAACCATGGCTGCCCAAACATAAATCTGGCGGTGGGACAGGAGGGGCTGGGCACCCTCCCATTTAGCTACTCTGGCGGGGGGTTTATGGGGGTCTGGGGGGCAGATCTGAGTTTAGCAATTGACACGCTCCATCATCTGCTTAGTGGATTTCAGGTGGAGGGGTGCAGGACAGTGACCTGTTGGGGGTTTGGTGGGGCGAAGATTCCACTGTTCTGGTTTTTTGTGCTATTGAGGGGTTTCCGGGCAAAAAAAGATCCTTCCTCTTGTCTCCTTTTGGAGGGCTGGGTGGGGCAGATGCGGCTCCTCCTCTGGGTTCTGGGTGGGTTCTGGAGGCTGGGTGGGGCAGATGCAGCTCCTCTGGGTTCTGGTTGGGTTCTGGAGGCTGACTGGGGGCAGATGGGATTCCTCTGGGTTCTGGTTGGTCTATCCTGGGAGAGAACTTCTGGATCTCAGTCTGGGCACTGAGTGCAGAGGGATGATGGAGGAAGTAAAAAGGTTGGAGGTGAACAGTTTCACCCCTTACTTGTTCACATTTAATCCACTTGTCTTAAAAAGAAGCTGTGTTCCTAAAAGTTGTTAATAAAAGCAGTTTGTTGTCAGCACATGTGGATATAAGCCAGTTATTCAGTGGCAGTAATCTACTGAATCTCTCCTCTTCTGATGGAGGACCAGGTCCACTGATGAAAACTGCTGCTTTCAGAGAGCTCGCTGGTCTAACTGTCCAGTAAAGTCCTGGTTCACAACCTCAGATTGGTGCTACAGGGTTGGTGCTAACCCTGAGCTACAGCCAATGTTAGTTTAAATGGTCCTGTCAAGACAGGCAGAATAAAACACTGTTTCTGTTATTTATGGTGGTTAATGTTAGAGAGGGGGTAATCCCTCAAATATACACTACCGTTCAAAAGTTTGGGGTCACTTCCCTATTGAATCACATAACAAAGTGACCCCAAACTTTTGAACAGTAGTGTAAGCAGGGTCTGTGTGAAGACCTCAAGACTGGATGTCTTCAAACAAGTTGACATGTTGAATGTTGTTACTAATCAGTGTTGTTTCTCTGAATTTATGATCTATTCTTGTTCTATGAAAGGTTTGCTTACACTGATTAAAGTAGAGGAAGAGTTCAGTGCCACAGTGGCCAGTTCAGGATGTGTAAGATGTGTAGGATCTATAAGAATAATTTCTTTTAATGTAAATGGGGTTTATGAATCCAGTAAAGAGGAGTAAACCCTGACAAAACCCAAAAGGGAAAAGGCACAAATTGCTTTCCTTCAGGAAACGCACATGAGCCAATCAGAACACGCAAAATTAAAAAGATGGGCTTTGGGCATGTTTTCTCCTCCTCATATAAAGAGGGCTGCAGGAGAGGAGTGGCCACCTCGACTTTAAATGCACTTCATTATGAACATAGATGGGAAATTAAAGATGAGAGTAGCAGGTTTGTCAAGATTACTGGGAAAGTAGAGGGAAATGTTATCACATTGGTTACTGTGTACATTTCCCCAGGCAGCTATTCAGCAGTAAACAAATGTTTGACCAGGTAGTTCATTCACAGGGGGTAGTCACTTGTGGCAGAGATTTTAATATTAGATTAAATGGTGTAGTATGGTGTAGTATCAGTCCCGATTCTGGCCTGGTATCAGTCCTGGTTTTGGTTCTGTATCAGTCTGGGTTTTGGTCTAGTATCAGTTCTGGTCAATTACAGTCCTGGTTCTTGTCTGGTATCAGTCCTGGTTCTGGTCTAGTATCAGTCCTAGTTCTGGTCCTGTTTCAGTCCTGGTTCTAGTCTAGTAACAGTCCTGGTTCTGGTCTAGTACCAGTCCTGGTTCTGGTCAAGTATCAGTTCTGGTTCTGGTCACTTACAGTCCTGGCTCTGGTCTGGTATCAGTCCTGGTTCTGGTCTAGTATCAGTCCTGGTTCTAGTCTAGTATCAGTCCTGGTTCTGGTCCTGTATCAGTCCTTGTTTTTGTCGTGCACCATTCCTGGATCTGGTCTACTATCAATCCTGTTTCTGTTCTAGTATCACTACTAGTTTTTTGGTCTTATCAGTCCTGGTTCTAGTCTAGTATCAGTCCAGGATCTGGTCTTCTATTAGTCCTGGTTCTGTTCTAGTATCTGTCCTAGTTTTTTGGTCTTATCAGTCCTGGTTCTTGTCTAGTATCAGTCCAGGATCTGGTCTTGTATCAGTCCTGGTTCTGTTCTAGTATCAGTCCTAGTTTTTTGGTCTTATCAGTCCTGGTTCTTGTCTGGTATCAGTCCAGGATCTGGTCTTCTATCAGTCCTGGTTCTAGTCTAGTATCATTCCTAGGTTTTTGGTCTTATCAGTCCTGGATCTGGTCTAGTATTAGTCCTGGTTCTGGTCCTGTATTAGTCTTGGTTTTGGTCTATTATCAGTCCTAGTCTGGTCTACTATGAATCTTGTTTCTGGTCTAGTAGCATTCCCTTGTTGTGGTCCTATGTTAGTTCTGGTTTTGGTCTAGTATGAGTCCTGATTCTGGTCCTGTATCAGTCCTGGTTCGGGTCCTATATCAGTCCTGGTTCCGGTCTGGTTCTAGGCCTGTATTAGTCCTGGTTCTGGTCCTCTATTTGTCCTGGTTCTGGTCTAGTTTCAGTCCTGATTCTAGGCTATTTCCAGTGCTGATTCTGGTCAAGTATCAGTTCTGGTTCTGGTCTAGTATTTGTCCTGGTTCTGCTGGATTTCAGTGCTGCGTTTGACATTCTAGATCCCAGAATCCTGTTGCACAGGCTGAAAAACTGGGCTGGACTTTCTGAAGCAGTCCATAATTGTTTCTGGTCCTGTATCAGTACCAGTTCTGGTCTAGTATCAGTCCTGGTTCTGTTCCTTTATTAGTCCTGGTTCTGGTCTAGTATCAGTCCTGGTTCTGGTCCTGTATTAGTTCAGGTTCTCATCTAATATCAGTCTTGGTTCTGGTCCTGTATTAGTCCTGGTTCTTGTCTACTATCAGTCCTGGTTCTGGTGTAGTATCAGTCTTGGTTCTAGTCTAGTATCAGTCCTGGTTCTGCTGGATCTTGGTGCTGTGTTTGATACTGTAGATCCCAAAATCCTTTTGCACAGGCTTTAAAACGGGTCAGACTTTCTGGACTGGTCCTTGGTTCAGGTCCTGTTTAGTAGGCCGGAGTTATTTTGTTAAGCTCGGCAGCTATGAATCCGAGCGAGTGGCCATGACTTGTGGAGTCCCCCAGGGGTCAGTCCTTGGACCTCTTCTGTACATATTGTATCTGCTCCCTTTGGGTCAAATATTACAGAACTTTAGCATTAATGATCAGTTATGCAGATGATGCACAACTTTATGTGTCTCTGTCACCAGACGCCTGCAGCTCAGCAGACTTACTGTGTCAGAGTCTGGAGTAAATAAACACCTGGATTAGGGAGAATTTTGTTTGGTAATTCTGTTTGGTAGAAAGAAAAAAGGGTCAGTATTGGTAAACACCTGGAGACTCGGGCTCTTAAAATCACCGACCAAGTTGGTAACCTTGGAGTGTTGATAGACTCAGATAGACTTTCAGCAGCCACATCAAAGCTTCACTAAGAAGCTTTTTACCAGCTCAGCAACATCAACAGGATTAAAAGTTTGGTCTCCCAGGAAGACCAAGAGAAACTCCTTCTTGCCTCCATCTCCAGTAGACTGGATTACTGTACTGGTCTTTAACAGGACTTCCCAGTAAGACCAGGAGAAACTCCTCCATGCATCCATCTCCAGTAGCCTGGATTACTGTACTGGTCTTTAACAGGACTTCCCAGTGAGACCAGGAGAAACTCCTCCATGCATCCATCTCCAGTAGGCAAGGCAAGGTCAGTTTGTATAGCACATTTCATGTACAAGACAATTCAAAGTGCTTTACATAAAACATTACAGAAAGCAATGCAAGTGCATTTAAAAAACAAGGATTAAAAGAAATGTGATTAATGAAATAAAAACACAGGGAAGATGCTAAAATAAAATAGATAAAATGCAAAAAATAAAGTTCCAGTGTGGGAAAAGACAATATTAAAACATGCTTAAAGAACCAGATGCAGATCTGGACGGTAAATAAAAACTAGTCCATGCAGCAGAGAACAGGTGGGTCTTTAACCTGGATCTAAATAAACTGAGTGTTTCAGCTGATCTGGGGCTTTCTGGGAGTTTGTTCCGGACATGTGGAGCATAGAAGCTGAATGCAGCTTCTCCATGTCTGGTTCTGACTCTGGAACTGATAAGAAACTGGATCCAGATGACCTGAGGGTTCTGGTAGGTTCATACTGGGTCAAGAGGTCTCTGATGTATGTTGGTCCTAAACCATTCAGAGCTTTATAGACCAGCAGCCGAACTTTAAAGTCTATCCTCTGATGGACCGGCAGCCAGTGTGAAGACCTCAGAGCTGGACTGATGTGGTCCACTTTCTTTGTCTTAGTGAGGACTGGAGCAGCAGAGTTCTGGATCAGCTGCAGGTGTCTGACTGATGTTTTAGGTAGAACCTGTAAAAACACTGTTACAATAATCAAGCCGACTAAAGATGGAAGCTGGACTAGTTTTTCCAGGTCCTGCTGACACATCAGATCTTTTACCCTTGATATGTTCCTAAGGTGATAGTAGGCTGACTTTGTGGTTCCCTTCATGTGTTTCTCAAAGTTTAGGTCTGAGTCCATCAATACACCCAGATTTCTGGTCTGGTTGGTGGTTTTTAGGTCTGAGTCCATCACTACACCCAGATTTCTGGTCTGGTTGGTGGTTTTTAGGTGTATAGACTGAAGCTCTGTGGTGACCTTTAATTGTTCCTCTTTGGCTCCAAAGACTATCACATCAGTTTAGTTTTTGTTTAACTGGAGAAAGTTCAGACACATCCAGTCATTAATCTACTCAATACATTTACCAAGAGCCTGTACAGGGCCTTGGTCTCCTGGTGACATTGTAATATATACCTGTGTGTCATCTGCGTAGCTATGGTAACTAATGTTGTTCTTTATGACCTGTGCCAGTGGGAGCATGTAGATGTTAAACAGAAGAGGCCCCAGGATGGAACCTTGGGGAACTCCACATGTAATTCTTGTCTGCTCAGATGTAAAGTTACCTACTGACACAAAGTACTTCCTGTTCTCCAAATAAGATTTAAACCAGTGTAGCACCAGAGAGGCCACCCAGTTCTCCAGTAATATATTGTGGTCGACTGTATCAAATGCAGCACTGAGGTCCAGTAAGACTAAGACAGACATTTTCCATCATCTGTATTGAAACATATGTCATTAATGACTTTGGTCAGAGCATCTCTGTGCTGTGGTGCCGTCTAAAATCTGACTGGAAGACATTGTAACAGTTTTGTGTTAAAAAGTCATTTAGTTGATGAAAAATGACTTTTTTATGATCTTACTTAGAAACAGAAGATCTGAGATCGGCCTGTAGTTGCTCATTTGTGCCTAGATTGTCCCTTTTTAGCAGAGGTTTGATTACAGCTGTTTTTAGAAGTTCTGGGAAGATGCCCAAAATTAAAGACCAGTTCACAATCTGGACCAGATCTGGCTCCAGAGTCTTTGAGACCTTGTCATGGTGTTTAAACTGGTTTTCATGGACCAGTATGTCTCTTGAACCTGCTGCTGATGAACCAACTGCTTGTCTGATATTCTGGATTTTATCTGTGAAGAACTCATTGCAGCCTTGGTGGAATAAAGTTCAGGTGCTACTGACACAGGAGGGTTTGTTATCCTGTCGACAGCAGCAAATAAGACCGTAGCTTTATGACAGATTTTACTAATGTCAGAGAAATAGGACTTCCTGCATTCCTCAGGTGTAAATTGTAAGAGTGAAGTTTCTCTTTATTCATGCCATAATAAACCTGTAGATGTGTTTTTCTCCATCTTCGCTTGGCTTTCCTACACTTTCCATTATTCATCAGTGTGGAATCTCTCCATGGAGACTTTTTCCTCCCAGAGACAACCTTCACCTTAATAGGAGCAATAGCATCCATAATATTTAGCATGTTAGCATTAAAACTAGCAACAAGCTCATTGGCTGAACCCCCTGACAGGGCAGGTGTTAAAGAGAAGACCTGGTTAAACATCCCACTCGTGTTTTCAGCTATACACAGTTTTGTGATCACCTCCATTGAGACATTAGTGTGAACAGGAATCGTACTCTCAAAGAAAACACAGTAATGATCAGACAGGCCCACATCACACACAGTAACCGTGGAAACATCCAAACCATTCCACACCAGTAAATCTAGAGTGTGGGCTCTGTTTTTGTCCATGTGGATGTTTAAATTGGCAACAATAACTACACAGTCAAAATCTCCAGAGATTGTAGCAGCAGGTCACTAAAACCATCATGAAACACTGCGCAGTGTCCTTTAGGTCTATAGAAATTTAGATATAGTATTTTATAATAAGCTTTTAACAGAATAGCCACGTATTCCAAAGAAGTAAAACTTCCAAGAGATAACTGCTTCCACTGGCATGATTCATTAAATAAAACAGCTACTCCTCCTCTCCTATTCACTCTGACCTTAATGGGTTTAGAATTATTTACCTTATGTTTGGGGGCATGCTGTGGCTCACAGGGTATGTTAACTCTACTTGGAAACCTTTTAGAAACCAGCTCTCTGTGTTCTGGCTGAGCTACTTTTCTCCTTCTGTTACCAAACACTACAGATATTTTTGAACCTTCTAATAAACAGGGATCCAGCTGGTCCTAGGAAAAATCCCGATTGCCTTTATCTATGCAGCCTGGACCCTTCACACATCATACATCCCCAACATGATTCTGGCGGTGGTAAAGGAGGGGCTGGGTGCCCTCCCTTTAGCTGCTCTGGCGGGGGGTTTTTAGGGTGACAAAAGCATACTGGGGCATGGGGTTAGTTTGGTTGCAATAGTGATGAGGTTCTCCACAGTTGGGTGTCCCGCCACAATTTGTGTAACTTTGCCTCTCACATCTGATACCGTATCCTTGGGAAAGCACAGTACTTTTGTACATTTTCCACACACATTTCTCACGTCTTTCACACCGAAGTCACCAACAATCAGAGTCTGAGGCCCAGCCGTTTGCTTTTCTTGTTGCATTTTACTTTCTGAGTTGTTTTTTGTTCTAACCTTGGTGTGTAGGGAGATTTCATTCTGGTCATCAGATGTAGATCCAGAATCCTGCAGCAGTGGAGCAAACCTGTTCTGTAGTTGCATGTCATGTTGTTGTGGAGAGGATTAGTAAGGTTTCCTTCTGACAACTGGCCATGGCTGTGTCTTGCTAGGGAGAGGGGTTGAGGAGGTGCTTGGTCTGGATGGCAGAGTAGGCCAGCCGATCACGTTGCTAATCTCAGCAAACTGGGCTCTGCCTGTTACTCGTCCTCCCATTTCCCTGTGAGATGATTTACTCTTTGGCTATGCACCAAGAGCATTCCAGAGAGGATTATCAGTGAAAGAATTATTAACTTGTACACCGTCCTCCTGTTTCTGTCCAACCATGTATGTGCTAATTAGCTGTGTGTTAGCAATATCTTATCCGTTGTTTTTTTATTAATGGCAAGGTAGTTTAATTTCCACACAATCCATTCACTTCCACATTCACCTCGAGCTGTTGGATCTTTGTTTCCAGCATGTTGATCCTCTGTAGAAGTTTGTGATAGTCATAGGGTGCATCTTGCAGCTAATTAGCTTTAGCTCCTGAGTAACATTAGATAAGGCTTCTGCTATTTGTAGGCCACACTGACCTGACACTGACAAGATTGTGAGAGTCTTTAAAAATAGGAGTGTCCAACCAAATCTACCACAAAATACAGTCCCAGTGATTAATGAGTATCCAGGAGCCGTTGCTCATAAGTTTCTTGAGTAGAAAAATAAGAATATTGGCAAAAAAATGCAAGCAGAGGGGAGAGCGATGCAGCAAGCTACTTTTTAATGCTTTATTCGTACCACCGGTAATGTTTTTAATGTTTTACTTAAAGCACTTTCAATTGTCTTGTACATGAAATGTGTTGTTGAAATAAACTTGCCTTGCTTTGCCTAGTCTTCTTCTCAGCTCCCTCTGTACTTCCCTCAGCCCATGTTTATGTCTTGACTTCAAGGTCCTCTTATTCTTCTTAAGGAGAGCTTTAAAGTCCGGATTTATCCAGGGGTTGTTGTTGGAGGAGTGCCCAACAGATCTGGTGTGTACAGTGTTTGCATGTAGTCAGTGATACAGTCTTCACCATGGGAATGCATATCACCTCCCACATAGTCTCTCCAATCAGCCCCTCTGAGTTGATGATGATGTTGATAGTTTGATATAAATTAAACTGGTTTTCTTGGAGCCAGTTTCAAGTCCACTGGTTCCAGTTTGGGTCATTTAGTGAACGGGCTCATGTACAGGGACTAACAAAGGCCCAGAAGGAATTTAATTACACTAAATGAACAAATAAGATTTATAAAATCACCAGACCGATTCTGTGACATATCAGTCAGGGCTGTTTTAAAATCGGTTTAAAATGTGAAAATCTGGGCCAGTTCAAAGTCAGGAGCAACTCCAGATATGATTTGACCTCCTTGCAGATCTTTGAGGAGTCATGACATCGCAGCACGAAGTGTCTCCCTTCAGAAGGTTTTTCCAGTATGTGGAGGACAGCGGACTTCGAACATATGATGGTTTAGTGATCCAAAATGCCTCCGACATTGCCAGAGAAAGCGACCGAATACGGAACCAAACCAACTGGACCTACCTGCAAGAAAAGAACCAGAAGAAGAGACGGCAGGAAGAGGCCATGAAGAGGTAGAAATCATAAAACTTTCAAACTCAGCGATGAAAGATCATGACAGATGATGTTGGATGTAAAACCCTATATTGATATACAGCAGATGTGGTGTCTGCTTTTCATATAATTAATTATTATTATACCATGGTCTGGGTGAATACTTGATTCTGATTGGCTGTAGGGTGTCCATTAAAAAGTGATAATGGACACCTATAAAAGAAGTTCCAGTGAAATAGCCTTATTGCTGTAAATTATTGTGCTGGCTAAACACTAGTTGGTAAACGTGGCAACAGAAACTCAGATGGCTGGCTGCAAACACACCAGATCATGCCTGTGACGGCGCATCGCTGTGAAAGCAGCTTGCTGGCTTATTGGGCTCCGTCAGTCCAGGATTGACGAGAATGTAGCAACATTTTGTTGTCCTGGAACATCTCAACCACCAGTGGTCAAGGTCCACAAATGTTAAATCAGCAGTGGTCAGGGTCCACAAACGTTAAACCAGCAGTGGTAGGGTCCACAAATGTTATATCTCCATCCTTTAAACGTCACTATGAACATTCCAGTATCTTTCTGAAATGTCACGATCAACAGCAATGTTGCATTTAATTTTAAATAGGTAGTTGCCTTTCTTTCTGTCTTGATTACCTTACTTACATACTTGATACAGACTGAATGGTGGATAATATTATAATAATGATTTAGGATAGATTTACTTGCTTGATACACATTTAATGATCAGAGTGAATGGTGGATAATATTGCTTGCAATAAAAATCATGTAGGAAACAATCTGTGGACTTTGAAACAAAATGTGGCATCATCCTCTGGACACACACCAGCTGTAAGAGCTGCACCGGCCCTCTGAAATGATTTCTTGTGTCATGTAACATAACGTTAATCAATCATCTCCCTTTCCTCCACTGATCTGGTCTAATACAACAGCTGACTGACCGAGCTGCAGGTTTGGTGTCAGAGCTGGTTACCTTGACAACGCATCACAACAAAATAGTCCATTCAGCCGCTTCCTGTGAATAACTTAGGATTTTAACAGTGAAAAATAACATTGACATAATAATAACTGATTTAATATTTATTTCTTTTGTAAGTGACCATGGTATAAACGGGATAATGCGCTTCGAGGTGTCCATTATAGTAAATTAATGGACTTCGTGGAAGCAAAGTTGCTTCCGCGAAGTCCATTAATTTATGATAATGGACGCCTCAAAGGCCCCTATCCCTTACATAACTCACAATTTTCTCTCTGAAATAAATATTTTCTTAACATATCTAGATTATCCGTGGATCTTTGGAGATTAGAAAAGATTGCTGGGTATATCTGACATAAAAACAAGCTCCTCTGTCTGTTATTTCAAGACATCTTCATTCCTTTGCAATTTGAAATGAAAAGACGAAAAAAAAAAAAAAAAAACCTCATCCGTACTGAATCATTGACAGAACCTCCTTCAGAATCAGTTTTTAGTTTTAACTGGTAATTCTTCTGTTGTGACTGGATGATGATGCAGGTTAACTAACTTTCTACTGGTCTGTCCAGGATCGGTGAAGATGTTGCCAAGGCAACAGATGAGGCATACTCTGGGAAACACTTCAGAATGGGCTTCATGACAATGCCAGCACCACAGGACCGACTGCCCCCACCCAGCCAAGGTTTCACAGTGCGGTCCCAGTCCCTCCACTCGGTGGGTGGAGGTGACAATGATTGCAACCACAGCCGCAAGAAACCCCCACCCAAACCCAAGAGAGACCCCAACACCAAACTGAGCAGCAGCTCTGAGGCAGTGGATGGAGGCTCAGGATTCATCAACAGAGAGTACCAAGAAACCAAAGATGTGCTGGAGCATCTGGAAGGTGAGTCAAGTCCGATTCCCAAGTTAAGAGAGAGCAGGAATCTTGGCAGGTAAACTCTGAAAAAAACAGCTGGAAAAGTTAGTGGAAAAATGAGAAAAGGTGAAGCATATTTTCTGTGTTTTCTTTTGATTGTTATCATCACAGAGCCTGAAGTGTGAATGAAAACATATTTATGAGAACTTCCTGTGGTTAATAAGCATTTCTTGAGCTCAAGTTTTAACTTCATTGTCTGTCTGCAGCTGGAAACCATCTCCACTCTGAGGACTGCAAAAAGATGCCTCCACCCAAGCCCAAGAGGAACCCAAACACTCAGCTCAGTGCCTCCTTTGATGAGTCTTACATTCATGACCATGGTAACAAGTCTTCCTTGCGAAGGGACAAATTTTCCTCTCAAAGTCAGAGTCCAGCATCCAGGGACACAGATGATGAAGAGCCGGTTTATATTGAGATGGTTGGAAACATCCTGCGGGATCTCAAAGGTCAGGAAGCAGTGGAGGACGAGCAGAGCGAGTCGGTGTATGAGGAGATGAAGTACCCGATGCTGGAGGACTTCCTGCAAGACTCGCAGTCTGCCATCATTGATCCTGAACTATGGTCGTCTCGGGGATTCCTCTGTGGCATCCCTCCACCCTTCCCTAACCTCCTGACTCACCGCCCACCACTATTAGTCTTTCCACCCGCCCCAGCTCAGTGCTCCCCCAACTCCGATGAGTCCCCCCTCACCCCACTAGATGTCACCCATCTACCCATGTTAGAAAACGCCACTTACAGTAAGTCAGATAGTGTTGACCACCCACACAGCTCCACTCACCACCGCAAAGACCGGGACCAGGATCTGCCCTCCACCCATACTATCACATCATCTGGTCGTTCATCAGCTCCACCTCTTCCCTCCAACTTCTACAAGTCATCTAGCTACACCCACAGTGGTCATGGTTACCCCCGCAGCCAATCTGCATGTCCTTCTCCGGTCAACATGGGCCGCTCCCTGACTCCACTGAGTCTCAAGAGACCACCACCATATGACACTCTGATGGTGGGAGGAAGTATGCCTCGCTCATCATCATCATCGTCATCATCCTCACATAGGGCAGGTGAGGGGGGATCTAAACTCAGTAACTCCTCCTCCACACACTGTTCCATGCACAATGTGTCAATGAGGTCACAGACTCCAACAAGCCCATTGGACGAGCTCAACAACCTGTTTACATCAGGCAGACAGGTGATGAAGAAAGGGTCAGCAGAGAGGAAGAACAGGGAAGGTGAAGGTAAGGATGTCACTGAGTACCCTGAACTCACCTGAGATGACTCAGTCAAGGTATGGAGTTACACCTGAACCAAACAGCTGATTCTGCCCTGCGTTATTTTACCTGTCCAGGGGCTTCATTTATAAAAACTGTGCATAGCAAAGCAGACTACCGGTGGTGTAGGTAGGGAAAAAGGGAAATACGGTGCACAAAAACTTCAAATTTATAAAAGCGTGTGCACGCACGTCCTCCACCTGTTCCGTTTATAAACCACGCCTGTATAACATATTCATCACATCATTTCCATGATGGCTCGGGAGGGAAAAAGAGGAAAGAAGGGGATTTTTTAGGGTGTGAGACAGAGATCCTGATGGACCACGTTGGAAAATGTAAAAATGTGTAATTGGTGGGCACGGTGTGGGTCAGAAAGGCAGAATAGTGGAAGCAGGTGGAGATGCTGTCATCACAGTGTAAGAAGGGAAGACACACCAGAGGCATCGGAACATACGGATGGATATCTCAGTCGGTAGAGCATCTGTCTGCCATGCGGGAAATCAAAGTTCGATTCCCACAGGTGTAAACTGTAACACCTCCCAGTTGGGACCTTAGGCAGGACGCTACAGCCCACAGTAGATTGTTCTGCAGAAAGATGTCTGCTAAATGACAGTAATGATGCTGGTAATGTAGTCGTTGGTTTTAATGTATAAAATAAATATCTACAGATACATCTGAGAATAGTAGCAGTTTATTTAGTGCTAAATAATATTTTTTTCCAGCTGGCTCAAGTTTTTTTTCCAACTGGCTCCAGTTGGCTCCTCCCTGAGCCGCCACCTTATCGTGGTGGAGGAGTTTGTGTGTCCTGATGATCCTAGCGGCCATGTTGTTGGGGGCTCATGCCCCTGGTAGGGTCACCCGGGGCAAACAGGTGTCTAGGGGAGGGACCAGATGAAGTGTGGCTAAAATCACCCTTATGATGATGACAAAGCAAGGACCAGGGTTTCCCTTGCCCGGACATAGGTCACCGCCGCCCTCTGGAGCCAGGTGTAGAGGTGGGGCACGGAGGCGAGTGCTTGGTAGCTGGGCCTTTGCCCATGGGGCCCAGTCGGGCTCAGCCCAAAAGGGTGACATGGGCCTCCCCTCCCGTGGGCTCACCACCTGCAGGAGGGGCCATAGGGGTCGGGTGCAGTGTGAGCTGGGCGGCTGCCACAGGTGGGAACCCTGGCTGTCTGATCTTCGGCTGCAAAAGCTAGCTCTAGGGATGTGGAATGTCACCTCTCTGGCGGGGAAGGAGCCTGAGCTGGTGCACGAGGTTGAGCGGTTCCGGCTAGATATAGTTGGACTCGCCTCGACGCATGGCTTGTTCTCTGGAACCACTGTCCTTGAGAGGGGCTGGACCCTCTTCCATTCTGGAGTTGCTCCCGGTGAGAGGCATCGAGCAGGTGTGGGCACGCTCATTGCCCCCTGACTTGGCGCCTGTACATTGGGGTTTACCCCGGTGGACGAAAGGGTAGCCTCCCTCCACCTTCGGGTAGGGGGACGGGTCCTGACTGTTATTTGTGCTTATGCACCAAATAGCAGTTCAGAGTATCCACCCTGTTTGGAATCCTTGGAGGGGGTGTTGGGGCACTCCTTCCGGGGATTCCCGCTTTCTGCTGAGGGACTTCAATGCTCACGTGGGCAATGACAGCGAGACCTGGAGGGGCGTAATTGGGAGGAACGGCCCCTCTAATCTAAATCGGTGGTGTTTTGTTATTGGACTTCTGTGCTCATCATGGACTGTCCATAACGAACACCTTGTTCAGACATAAGAGTGCCCACATGTCCACTTGGCACCAGGACACTCTAGGCCGTAGTTCGATGATCGACTTTGTAGTCATATCGTCGGACTTGCGGCCGCATGTCTTGGACACTCAGGTGAAGAGAGGGGCAGAGCTGTCAACTGATCACCACCTGGTGGTGAGTTGGCTTAGATGGTGGGGGAGGATGCCAATCAGGCCTGGCAGACTCAAGCATGTTGTGAGGGTCTGCTGGGAATGTCTGGCAGAGTCCCCTGTCAGAAAGATTTTCAACTCCCATCTCCGGCAGAGCTTCAACCATGTCCCGAGTGAGGCAGGGGACATTGAGTCCGAGTGGGCTGTGTTCCGTGCCTCTATTGTCAAGGCGGCCAGCCGCAGCTGTGGCCGTAAGGTTGTCGGTGCCTGTCGTGGCGGTAACCCCCGAACTCGTTGGTGGACACTGGCAGTAAGGGATGCCGTCAAGCTGAAGAAGGAGTCCTATCGGGCCTTTTTGGCCTGTGGGTGATGGGTATCGGCGGGCTAAGCGGAGCACAGCTTCAGTGGTCACTAAGGCAAAAACTCGGGCATGGGAGGGGTTTGGAGAGGCCATGGAGAATGACTTCCGGACGGCTTCGAGGAGATTCTTGTCCACCATCTGGTGGCTCAGGAGGACAAAACAGTGCTCCGTCAACACTGTGTACAGTGGGGATGAGGGGCTGCTGACCTCGACTCGGGATGTTGGGAGGCAATGGAGGGAATACTTCGAAGAACTTCTCAATCCCACCAACACATCTTTCAATGAGGAAGCAGAGTCTGGGGTAGCTGGTGCTGGCTCTCCCATCTCTAGGGCTGAGGTCGCTGAGGTGTTTACAAAGCTCCTCGGTGGCAAGGCCCCGGAATGAGGTCCGCCCAGAGTTCCTTAAAGCTCTGAGGTCTGCTCAGAGTTTCTTAAAGCTCTAGTTTCTGTAGGGCTGTCTTGGCTGACATGCATTTGCAGCATCGTGTGGACATTGGGGACAGTTCCCCTGGACTGGCAGACTGGGGTGGTGGTCCCCCTCTTCAAAAAGGGGGACCGGAGGGTGTGCTCCAACTAAAGGGGGATCACACTCCTCAGCCTCCCCGGTAAGGTCTATTCAGGGGTGCTGGAGAGGAGGGTCCGTCGGATAGTCGAATCTCGGATTGAGGAGGAGCAGTGTGATTTTCGTCCTGGTCGTGGAACAGTGGACCAGCTCTACACCCTCTTCAGGGTCTTTGAGGGGGCATGGGAGCTTGCCCAACCAGTCTACATGTGCTTTGTGGAATTGGAGAAGGCATTTGACCGTGTCAGCCGAGTGTGAAGCAGCTAGGATGAGAATCAGCACCTCCAAGTCCAAGACCATGGTCCTCAGCCGAAAAAGGGTGGAGTGCTTGGGTCCTGCCCCAAGTGGAGGAGTTCACATATCTCGGGGTCTTGTTCACGAGTGAGGGAATGATGGAGTGGGAGATCGACAGGCAGATCAGTGCGGCATCTGCAGTGATGTGGACTGTGCATCGGTCGGTCATGGTGAAGGAGTTGAGCCAAAAGGCAAAGCTCTCGATTTACCGTTTGATCTACATTCCTACCCTCACCTATGGTCATGAGCTGTGGGTAGTGACCGAAAGAACAAGATTGCAAATACAAGTGGCCGAAATGAGTTTTCTCCGCATGGTGACCGGGCTCTCCCTTAGAGATAGGGTGAGAAGCTTGGTGATCCGGAAGGGGCTCAGAGTAGAGTCGCTGCTCCTCTATATCGAGAAGAGCCAGATGAGATGGCTTGGGCATCTGGTTAGGATGTCTCCTGGACGCCTCCCTGGTGAGGTGTTCCGGGCACGTCCCACCAGAAAGAGCGTCCATCTGCATAACATTTAGGGGAGTACTTGATAACCAGCCATTCAAGGCCAGTACAGGGAGCGAGATTAAAATAACAGCATTTCTTTTGGTTCAGGCTAGAGTTTGTTTCATCTGCCTTGACTGACTTGACAACTTCTCCAAGTTAGTGTCCACCCCGCGTACGAGCTACAGAACCGCAGCCAGCTTACCATTCTGAGCTAGAATAGCCTCCAGTTTACGATTAAACTCCTGCAACGCCATAGTCTGATTGTTCACAGCTCTGCACACACCAGCACAGAAATCCAGCAGCTTGCCAGTGGCCACAGACAGTGTCAGAATTTTGCGATACACCAGGAAACCACTCGCTCCAAACAGCACAAACCCAGTTGTAGTGGCAACAACTGATAGTACTTTAAAGCCATTATTTTATTTGACAGGAGGTGAGGTTGAATAGGCTTGAGTCTTAAATATGTTACCTTTTCTTACTCACAAATCACGGGAGACTCAGGTCGTGTTTGTGGTTTTATTTTACGTTGTTCCAAGTATCTTTCAGTTGGTACATCCAAGCTTCTCCTGGGTTTCACAACAGTTCTCAGTTAACACTTACTGTAGCAACGTTTTTTTTTGTCAGTAACATAACTTGGTGACGGTCAAAAAAACATTTTTCTCTGTACCTCAGCACACCTGTCAATCCATTCACCCATATCAAAATATAGCTCTTCCGTGTGTCACAAAGAGCATACAAAGTGCCTACTTCAGGTGCTATAGGACATTTGACAACTAAGTGAAAATCAGTAATGGTTTAACACAATGGATACCAAAGTACAAGAAATGTAACAAAAATACACTGTAACCTACAATAAACATCTTAACTATCCTTACCACAATTTTGGCTCCTATGCCAGTTATCGTGAATCCGAATGTATAGATCTCCTCTGCATCCTCAACGGAAAGAATCGACAGGCACATGACCGTCCACAGCCCCCAGGAATCCATCATGTATCCAGCCGTGAACGTTCCGCCAGGACAAGCGGGCTCCCCTATGCCCGTTTTGGAGTTCGAATAAATTTGGTCAATTGCATTGAGAGACCAGCTGATCTGGTTCAAGATGGTTCAGATTTAGAACAGAAATGCAGAGAGAGGCTGAGCACAGGACAAGTAGGACAGAGTGGGGAGAGAGTGAGAGGAAAAAGTGTTTAGCTTCGTCGAAAGCAGGAAGAGATGTAGACCAGGTGGACAAGGAGTTGCAGGAGATAAAGAGCGTGTGGACAGAAATGAGGACAACAATAAAAAGCTTTGTGTAAGAATAAATAAATAAATCCTCCTCTACGTGTTTCCTAAGCGTTGCATCACTTCTAGACCTCCAGGCTCCAGTCTGGTCCCGCTCTGCTGGGTCTAGAATGAAGGACTGAAGCTACTTTCTGCCTGTTCTTTTACTGACTGCTACATGCTGGCAGCAGACTGGCACCTTATTTATCTGGATGGGTTTTATAACATGGAGTTTTGTTTCACAATGACAGAACATGTTTTAGTGGTTGAGCTTCTTATTAACCCTTTAAGCCCAAGGGTTTTTGGAGGTGTGGTTCGCCTGAACAGACCTGCCCAAATTAAATCAACAATAACTCTGTAATTTTTAGGTCAATATACATAAGTGTGGTCTCAATGGATAGGTAAGACCCTATGGAATATAAATCCAGTGTCAGAAACATTTTGAATGTTAATATGCCTGTGCAAATTGTCATAAACCATAGGTAAAAACAAAAATATCCTCGGCAATTTTTTTTTGTTTTTTGTACGCAGATGAAAACATCATGACAGAAATCATTCTGTGCATAAAGATACCACTGCATGGATTCAGCCACTCCTTGACTACAACTGTACAAAGTTTCATGAGAATAGAACAAAGCTCATAGCTTTTATGCAGGTTTTAGTGTGGATAGTACCAGGTGGACTTTCTATTTGGCCACTTGGATACGCAAACTGTGCCAAATTGTGCTGTGTCTGTATTTCCTCCAGAGCTTCCAGCACGTTGTATTTGGTTCTTTGTAATTTCTTGGACATGTTCATGGCTTTTATACTTCGTTCTAAATGGATAAAAAGTTATAATGAAGCACATGAATAGTTTGATATTCGCTCTTTCCGGTGCGCCCATGTGCATAACTGCAGCAAAATGGCAATGATGCTCCTTTGCTCAAGTATTTATACCTGACAGATAAAGTGTCGTTCCAGTGTAAGATATCGTCGGAAAGCTTGTAAGATGTAGAATTCGACCAAACTTTATTTAACTGCCAAGACCCACAACAAGACAACAAAATGGCTGTGAATGGGAGCATATGACGTGTTAGCGCACGCTGTGAGATTTGGTCGAAGAACAATGTGGATAGACTGAAAATGACCACAAAAAGGTAAGGAAATAAAATATGTGGCTGTTTGTGAGAATAGCTTTGGGATTTGGTGCTGTATTTGGTGATAAACATGCTATCTGATAAGGCTGCTGTGATATGTGACGGTTAGCTTTGTGTTTGTTTTGAGACTGACGTGAGGTGCTTGGTGAATATCTTTTTATGCTTGGTATCATATGAAAGTGCAGCTTTTCTAGTTTCATTTGATACTCAATATGTTTGGGTTGAGTGAACGGATCACGCGTTGTGTTGCATTTTGTTTCTGGTGTTACTCGTTATGGTGGCGCTGTTGTTTGTGGCATACGTATTTTAAAGTTGTTATTAAACAAATTCTTTGACCAAATGCACTTGAAGAGTTGATTTAGTGGGATTAGGTTTTCTTCTTTAAGACACATTATAAATAAAATATCCTAACATCACTAAAGTAACTTGTTTACACACATGAACTTGTGTTTACACCTGTTGGACCCATCGGTGGGTCCGTCTGGCTTAACAGGTTAACATCATCTCCCTTTTTCCTGGAAATCCTGGTTTTCCTGAGCGAGGCTCTCAGGAGGATTAATATGAAATGTGTCTTTATTCATGTCTACAAACAGCTTTAATATCTAACGTGGTGTGGAAGGTGATAGTGGATTGTGTACAAATGTCTCACATTTCACATCATTTCTTGGTTTTATTCTGGACCGTTGGTGTCGCCGCTTCCTGTTTTTCTGGATTTTGTACGTACGCCTGGGTCAGAGTTGCCGTGGAGGAAGGAACATTTTCCCGTCACGTTTGGTTTTTATAAATCCGAAAAGGTGACTGTATTTGGTGTACGCCGGTTATTGTTCCTACGCCGGCTTTGGAAATGAGGCCCCTGGTCTTTTTTATTTTGTTTTCCTCTTAGTTTTTCTTGTCCTTCTTTTTTTCCGTGATAATTTCATCTCTTTTTTCATTCAGTCCTTTTTTTGTTTTCCTGGATTTGTTTTTTCTGTCCCATTGCTTCTCTAAATTTATGCTAATTAAAATAAATTAAAATAGAAAATGGATTTATTTATGCCGTTTCACCCATCTTTTTTTTATCCTGATGTTTTTCTGTCCTTGTTTATAAACTTTTATTTATATACTGTTTGCCCTGGCGTTTCTGTGTGACACACATCTGAGCATCATATCATGTCAAAGACATATTTCAGGTTTTTTAAGTGGGGTTGTGTGAAGTTTTTATGAAGAGTTAAATCTGCACAGTTTGCACAGTCATTACAAAAGTTGAATGTCGGCCTTCTAACAAAATATCATTTAGTTTACGTTTTAACTAGGGCTGTCAAAACTAATGCATTAATGGTGGTTAATGCATTAATGTGATGTAATGTAAGTCGTTTGGATAAAAGCATCTGCTAAATGACTGTAGAATAGAATAGTAGAATAGAATAATTCATTTATGTAATTAATTGCATATCAAGTCCCATACATCCATCATGGAGAAGATCAGCTGGGTGCCTTGCAGCAGCTGCTTCCTCCCTCTCCTCTCATGTTGCTCCGTGAATCATGGTGGCAGTCAGTGATCAGCTGATCGGCTTTTCTCTCTTGCTGCGTGTGTTTATGGATCAGCTGAGAAGGAGGAAACTAGCATTCATGGTTCACACCATCACATATTTACCCCGAAGTCTTGTTGTTGACAGGACCTTCTCTAACACAGTAGCTGCTGGTGGTAAACAGGGTTTATGCTATGCTATCAGCTATGCAGGGGCGGGTCTAGAAAAGTTCTGATGGGGGGCCAGGAGCACTGACCAGGAAAAGTGTGTAAAAAAAAAGTGAATAAAAACTAGTGAAACAAGCAGCCAATGATGTATTTTATCAGCAGGTGTTTACTTTGGGTGATGCTGCTGTAGGACATTTATCACGGCTGCACAAACACACACACTTCAATGATAAAAAGAAAAAGCTGTTTTTATCCAGCTCATCAGTTTTATCCGAGTTTCTTCATCAACGTCGGCTGTTTAACGGCAGTCGTCACATCTGCTGCTTTTAGGACAGAAATGATCACCATGGAGACGGTTGGTAAGATGATGCTGGATGATGATCTAGAACATGGTAGAGATGGTTAAGAACAACATATAGAAGTACATTACATACTGCGTTTACTGACCCTGGGTCATCTGATGTTTACCCAAGTGAAGCTCAGTTAACAGCAAATATTTGTAGGATCAGCTTATTCTGGTCATACGATGCAGTAAATATGGGCAGATTTTAGGCATAGACATGAATGGTGATTAATCATGATTAATTTGTAAGCTGTGATTAACCAGATTAAAATTTTTAATCATGTGACAGCCCTAATTTTAACTTAGTTCAGTTAGTTAGTTTATTTTTTTTAGTTTGTTTTATGCATTTGCTTATTTATCATCAAATCCATTATTCTTCCTGCCTGGTTCCAGATTTGATTCCTACGCTGCACCGGAACAGTTAAGGGTATTAATGATTATTGTTTTAGCCACAGATTGTTATTGATAGCTCAGAGACATAAGTGGACCTGAATATCTAGCCACAGTTTGTTTTAAGATTGATTTACCCATTTGGCTTTACACAACCTGGTTGAGTTAACTCATAGACATTTTGCAGCTGGTTGCCTTTCTATTTCAACCTCAATCACCCTTTCCTTTTTTTAGTGTGGGAACAGAATTTTGAGGTGTTTCAGTAAAGATCTGACCTTTGCATACTATCTATGGTTCAACTGGTTGGTCGCATAGTCATGATCCAGGTTAATCCTGTTCCCAACATATTCAATCGTATTTCTACCAGGCCAGTTTCAGGATTTCTTCTTTCATTCTGTAGCTGGCTAATATGGCAGCATTGTAGCGTGGCATCTTTGACACCTTGCATTCTGAAATTTCTTCTTCTGTACCGGCCTCCCAGATCTGTCAGCTTTGCATCCATTTTGTTATGCAGTTTGAGCATCTCCATTATCATTCACTTGCATTTGAGTTTCAGCCTCCAAGGTCCTGTCTTCATCTCCATTATCTGATTTCCTTCAACACGGCGGTCTTTCCTGAATTCCCTCAGCTCTCTGAGTATGAGGTCCAGGCTTGCGATGCTAACTTGTTCTCCTGCATCCATTAGCATGTTGTTATCCTCTATGGTGCTGCTAGCAGGTGATGTCCGGTTGTCTCTGTCTCCCTTGTGAAGTTCATACCGCATGGACTGTCCTGTCCTTTTGAAACCTTCATGTTTATTTCTTACTTTCATAAAACACTTAATGAAATGGAGTGAGTATGGGCTGTTTTTTACTTTGAAGTTGGGAGCACATTCTTCGATGCTGCCATCATGTAGCCAAACTGGAAGGCCCCAAGGGTTCACCAGTTAAGTTCTGGTCTCATCAGACCATAATTAAAAGGGATCTTTACATATTTGGACAACTTGCCAAAAATTTCTTACAAAGTTTTTTTCATGTTAGAGATTAAATCATGTCTCTGTTTTTGGAAAAATGAAACAAAAAAATTGACATTTCTTTGTCATTCTGGATCTTGTGTCTCTGCAGGAGACACAAGGTCTCTGCCCAGACATGACAGCAAAGAAAGAGACGGAAAATCGAGTCCAGTTTCCAGCAGGATGGGGAGGTCATCCGTCAGCCCCACCATGATGCTGTCAGGAGGAGGTGAGTCAGTTTGAATGAGATAGTAAATGTTAACGCCAGATCGGACTGGAGGAGGCACAGAAGTCACTTATTTCAAAAACTGCTTGCTGAGAGACCATTTACCTGCTCAGATTTCTAAAAGATTCATCCAAAGTGACGGTGAGACCAGCAGCAGGTGAGCAGCAGACAAGGAACAGGTGAGAAACGAGTATCTGAGTTGTCTGATGTGAAAATCCTTTTATGTCCAGATTCGAGATCTTTGTGTAAACTTGGCCGATCAGCATCAACATCAGGAGTTACTTCACCAGGTGGGACGCCACAACGTTACCTGCATGAGTCACATCATCCTGCTCTCAGCCAGGTAACGCATCAGTAAAGCACCTGCTTAGCTCTCTGATTACATGTTGTGTATGAATGTTCTGACAGGACTGAAGCCAACGCCATAAAACATGTTACAGAAGCTCCATAATTTAATACTAACTTTTTACCAACTCTGAAGTAATAATGAAGTAGTTTAATCTCTTTATGAATTAAACACTAATCAGATTATTAAGGGTGTCAAACTTTGCTCCACATCTAGATTTCTGTCTACATAAGGGCTGCCTGCTACGATCCTCAAGGGCCACAATCCTGTAGATTTTCAGTGTTTCCTTGCTTCAACCTGACTCAATTACTGCAGAACTTCACAGGCTGTTGGATCCATTTCATTCGAGTCAGGTGTGCTAAAGCAGGGAAACATTGTAAACCTGCAGGATTTACCTTAAACTCATTTAGCCGATACTTTTATCCAAAGCAACTGAGGGCAGGCAGCAGTGTTAAGGATCTTACCCAAGCACCCAACTGGAAGGGGTTAATATTCAGATTCAAACTCAGGTCTCCTGCATGAGAGATGGATGCCCTGCCAACCGAGCTATGCAGCTCCAGGCTAGTGGCCCCCCAGGACAGACTATGGACACCCCTGGTCTACATGAAGCGGCAACATCTGCCGGTAAAATTGAAAAAAAAAAAAAAGGACTTAAAAACGACTCTCATGTCAAAAAGATCAACTTCACAGCAGAAGTAAACATGTTTAAAGCCTGGTACAAAAATCCATTTTAGGATTAAAAGGTCAAGTTTACCTTCATGACAACTGTGAGGGGGGTGAATTTTTTTCTAACTCATCCATTTGGATGCTATTTAATCTTGAAATTCAGCATAATTAGGGGCCTGTCCTTTTGACTGACAGGTATCCAATATCTGCAGCAAGAAGGGAGAGTGCAGCACAACCACGGTTTTTAGCCAGTTAACAGTGTACCTTAGCGTTAGCCCACCTACCTCCATTAGCTGGTTAGCTACCGTTAGCTCCAGGTTAGCTCGGTTAGCTCTTAGTTACTGGCAGCTTGGAGTTTGATGTGTGTCAATCATCCACCCCCACCTTCACAACCCCCCTCTCAGCTCCACCTCTTTGCCCATTTGCTTCAATTCACCCCTTTAGAAACTTACGGGTGATGTCACGGAGGCTCCGCCCATCTTTTATATACAGTCTATGGTCTACATCCATTCAATGAGCCAAAGTCCTTGATCCAAAATCCAGACCACATCCAGGACCCTCTGGTCCACCACATCTACCACACTATAAGACCCGATGAGTTCAGTTAACTATGTTTTTTCATTTTTAAATGTAAAATTAACTCAAAGTTAAAAGTTATCAAAACATTCTTAAGTAACTGACTCAGTCATTTTAAGTAAAACAGACTTCTTTTTCCTAGTTAAAGATACATGCTTGATTAAGTAATTTCTAGGGAATATTTTGAGTAGGGAGTAAGAATTTGAATTAAGTACAGATTACTTCAACAATTTCAGTATGTTTAGCATCCAGTTATTAATTTTCAATATTTTATTTTAAAGCAAATTAAAAGTTTTGTACAAAAAGGCCTATTATTTGTATAACGTGAAAAATCACAAATTGTACAGATTTTTAAATAATACTAAGTGAATAAACAGATCAAGATAAACAATGTAAAATGCAAGTTACCAATTTATTAGGTAACCATGAGATCTGTAATCCATTTTTAACTCTTCAATGCTCTATATTATGCTGGATAATTGACAAGTCACTGAGGAGCAACTTTCACACAGAAATTAATCCTCTTCCAAAAGATCCTTTTTAAGACTTAAAATGTTGGGTCTCAACTACCCATCCTCTACACCACAGGTATCAACCTCCAGTCCTCGAGGATCGCGATCCTGCAGGTTTTTGTTGTTTCCCTGTTTCCACAGCGGTCCAACACAAAAATTCTGTTTTATTGCTGGACTATTGGATTAGATGTTCACTTCATCTGCATGGAACCGTCTAATAGACAGTTTCAGTGCAATTACAACTTCATTTCTGAAAACCAGTCTATCTAATGGAACAGCATACTTATGTATTCAAATTCTGCTGTAGGAACCTAAAAGAGCTCTGACTGGCTTGGGAGAAAAAGACTTTGATGGCTTGTCATGCAGCTCTTTCAGACCTTGCCCTGTTTGCAGCGAGGTAACATGGAAGTATTCCATTGTGATTAGAGGGTTCGTAACTGCATATTTCCGGATTTTTGGAGCTTCTCGCTGAGGAAGAGAAATTGCAACACAATCATGTAACCCTACACATGACACACAGCAAATTTCACCAACATCAGCTTCACCGGCCATACCGTATGTAGACGTCACACAACTATAAATCTAGCTTAAGAGTGATTAATGAAAAATAAATGTTTCCAACCAAAGTTAGAGTGATATACATGGTTGAAGTCTACACATTTTTACTATAAAGAGATTGCAGTTTCTGTCATTTGGACACCAACTTGGAGAAAGCAGGCCACCTCGCAATTTCTAATTTTGAATTCAGGCAATCTACATTTTGGAAATGTGGATAAATTTCTATCAGTCTTCAAAAAACTGGAAGCATCTTCATGTGGATAGGCAGGGAGAGCAGAGGTGGCCTGCATTAATGGTCTAATAGCAGGATTTCCATCATGCTTTCTGACATGAAGCATGAAGTTTTGAGCTGTCGTTTCTGAATAGAACAAAGAGAAGAAAAAATGTTTTTTATTAGTTTGTGTTAATACCAATTTCTTCACCCTGTCGAGGCAATGTGTCTCCATTTCTAAACTGTTAATCATCCAGGTTTCTGGTCAAGATAAATCCATTCTCAATTAAAAACATTACAATTTATTTATGCTGTGAGGGCAGGTTAATTATTTACCATCAACATACCAGCTGAAGTCTCTGCACACCGGCCGGCTGCTTGAGTTTCAGACTAAAGAGGAATATTTGAATGGTTCGTATAAAAAGTGAAGAACAAAACAAAGACATGTGGCCATTAACCTGACAGGCATCAGAAAACTGCACCTTTAACTACAAAGGGATATTATAAAGAATATACGGTCAGTGGTAAACTGATGAGTTACCACTTACCTGGTTGTTTTTTTCAACGTCAATTATGGGATTAATGAGGGTGTCATGCCTGCACCCTCCTCACGGGTGCGCTCCTCTTCACCTGAGTTCTGATCACTGGCCACAACACTACAACACCCACAATCCCTCAGCTTCAGACATCTTGGACACACCTGCCGTGAATCACTATCATCATCAGTGTACACCTGGTCTTCTCCCTACATAAGCCCCAGTCCTGGACTACTGCTTCGTGTGTTATTCTGCTTTATGGCTGCATTCTTCACATCTTCTCTGTTACCTGTAAGCTTTATTAAAGCTTGTTTCAGTATTACCTGCGATTGTGTCTGGCTCTTCCTGGGATCCGCCTGACATAATAACACACCAACATGGACACAGCAGGTTCTTCCCCTGGAGAGGGACCCTCCACTTTGACGGCTACTCCTCCTGATCCTGCGGTCATCCTCTCCCAGCTGACTGCTGTCGCTACCGCCCTGGAACAGCGGATAGCGAGACAAGAGACGATGATGTCAGATCTGCTTCAACATCTGCGTATCCAACCAAATCCCCAGCCCTCGCCAACACCGGTAACTCCATCGCCACCAGCGGGTGCGGCTGCTTTATCTTCTGCTGGTCGGTCTGCTGCCTCTCCTGTTAAGCTCCCCGAGGTTTATCATGGGGACTCTTCTGGTTGTGCCGGATTCCTCCTACAGTGTGATCTCTTTTTCTCATATCACCCGGAGATTCGGGACGGCGAGAGGATAGCCACTGTTATATCCCTGCTGGGAGGACGTGCAAGGGAGTGGGCCACAGCTGTCTGGAGCAGAGGAGGTAACCATCTCTCTGAGTACCCCCGTTTTGTGTCATTGTTTCGGGCAGTGTTTGATCATCCTCCAGAGGGCCGAGAGGGGGGTGAGAGACTGCTCCGCTTACATCAGGGAGCCCGCACTGTGGCGGAGTACGCTCTGGACTTCCGGACAGTATCTGCAGCGAGCGGTTGGAACGAGCCGGCTCTCATCTCCGCTTTCCGGCAGGGCCTCAACACAGAGATAAAGACGGAACTGGCCTGTCGGGATGACACCTTATCTCTGGATGCGCTGATTTCTTTGGCGATCAGATTGGACAATCTCCACAGAGAGAGACATGGCCGCATTGTCCGCTCTCCAACCCACCCGGACTCCGAGGATGAACCCATGCAGTTGGAACGCGCCCGGTTGTCAGCAGCGGAGAGGCGGCACCGAAGAGAGTATGGATTGTGCATGTACTGTGGGGAGGGGGATCACCTCCTGCAAAGCTGCCCGCATGTGTCGAGAGGAAAGGGGGATAAGAGAGGTCGGCGGTCCGCCGACCCCAGGGTGAGTGCGACACCTCCCACATATAGCACTGAGCAGTTTATTGTGCACGTCAGCATTCACGCTGGTAATCTGAGTCTATCTGTTCCAGCCCTAGTTGACTCGGGGGCCGCCGGCAACCTCGCCTCTCCCGCATTGGCTCGGCGGCTTCATCTTCCTCTCCACCTTCTTCCTCATCCTGTCGCCGTGCGCTCCATTGACGGGGGGCCCATCAGCGGAGGCACGGTAACCCATTTCGTCGGACCCGTCACACTGACACTGGGGAGTCATCAGGAGCACCTCACCTTCTTCGTCCTTCCTCGATCCCGCCACCTCCTGGTTCTGGGTTTGCCCTGGCTTGTGTCTCGTGAGCCTGTCATACACTGGAAGAACAAGGAGGTGAGGATTCCAGCAGCTCCTGGCAGGACCGTCCCAGCTCTCCAGATTGCGTCCACATCCGTAGAGAGCCCGTCCACAGCAGCAGATCTTGCGGTTCCAAGAGCTTATCAGGACCTGGCGGCGGTATTTAGCAAGACCCGAGCTACGCAGCTGCCGCCTCATCGTGCATGGGATTGCGCCATCGATCTTCTGCCCAACTCCTCACCCCCTCGGAGTAGGATTTATCCTCTCACTCAAGCCGAACACCGCGCTATGGAGATTTATATTGAGGAGGCTCTGAAACAGGAGTTCGTCCGTCCGTCCTCCTCCCCGGCTGCTGCCGGGTTCTTCTTTATCGACAAGAAGGATGGGGGCCTTCGTCCATGCATTGATTACAGGGGACTGAACAACATTACTGTGAAATACCGATATCCCCTTCCCCTTGTGCCGAGTGCGCTGGACCAGCTCAGGGGCGCCACGGTTTTCACCAAGCTGGACCTGCGTAGCGCCTATAACCTGGTGCGCATTAGAGAAGGGGATGAATGGAAAACGGCCTTTAGCACTCCTACAGGGCACTTCGAGTATTGCGTCATGCCATACGGGCTGGCCAATGCTCCCTCCGTCTTCCAGGGCATGATTAATGACATTCTTAGGGACATGTTGGGGAAATTTGTCATTGCATATATTGACGATATTCTCATCTACTCCCAGACCAGCTCCCAGCATGTCCTGCATGTGCGACAGGTCCTGAAGCGGCTACTGGATCACCATCTGTACGTAAAGGCAGAGAAGTGTGCGTTTCACCAGTCCTCCGTTTCCTTCCTGGGGTATATCATCGGCCCTGACGGGGTGCGAATGGACGAGGCTAAAGTCGAGGCTGTCACCTCCTGGCCACCTCCTAAGTCTGTGAAAGACCTTCAGCGGTTCCTCGGGTTCGCCAACTTTTACCGGCGCTTCATCAGGGGCTTCAGCACGGTGGCGGCCCCTCTTACCGCGTTGCTCCGTGGCAAGCCTAGAGCCTTGGTGTGGACGCGGGCTGCTGAGGAGGCTTTTGCGGATCTTAAACACCGCTTCACTACAGCGCCGGTCCTGCGTCTTCCGGACCCCGATCTGGCATTTGTGGTGGAGGTGGATGCTAGTGACTCTGGGGTGGGGGCCGTTCTCTCTCAGCGCTCGGGTGATCCACCGAAACTCCACCCATGTGCTTACTTCTCCAGGAAGCTTACACCTGCAGAGCGTAACTATGATGTGGGGGTTCGAGAACTGCTGGCATTGAAACTGGCGCTTGAGGCATGGCGGCATTGGTTGGAGGGGGCTCACCATCCATTCCAGGTCTTCACGGATCACCGCAACCTGGAATATCTCCAAGCGGCCAAGCGCCTGAATCCCCGTCAGGCGAGGTGGGCTCTTTTCTTTACCCGCTTTAATTTCTCCATTTCTTACAGACCCGGCAGCCGTAACACTAAGGCTGATGCACTGTCACGTCGAGATGGCCAGATTGAATCAGCCCCGGAACCAACGCCCATCCTGCCTGCCTCTATCTTCCTCAATCCCATCCTTTGGGATCTGGATGCAGATATTGACCGGATGTTGAGGAGGTCTCCTGCGCCTCCCGGTTGCCCTGCCCACCGGCGGTTCGTTCCACTGAGCCTCCGGAACAGAGTAATCAGGTGGGCACACACATCGGCTTCCTCGGGTCATCCAGGTGCCAAACGCACGGCGGACTTGCTCGCCCAGAAGTATTGGTGGCCCCGCCTGGCTGAGGATGTGCTTCAGTGTGTTCGTTCCTGCTCTGTTTGCGCCACCACTAAATCTTCTCGCCGACCTCCAGCGGGGAAACTCCTGCCGTTGCCTGTTCCCCAGAGACCGTGGTCCCACATCGCTGTAGATTTCCTGACTGACCTACCAGCCTCAGATGGTTTTACGGTGATCTTAGTGGTGGTTGATCGTTTCTCTAAGTTTTGTAAGTTTATCCCTTTTGCCAGACTCCCCACTGCTCTCCAGGTTGCAGAGGCTTTACTGGGCCAGGTCTTCCGGAACTTTGGCCTGCCAGAGGACATAGTCTCGGACCGGGGCCCGCAGTTTGTCTCCCGTGTCTGGAAGTCTTTCTTTCGCCGCCTGGGGGTGGCTGTGAGCCTGACATCTGGGTATCATCCGGAGTCCAACGGACAGGCGGAACGGACCAATCAGGAGCTGGGACGGATGCTGAGGGCACATTGCTCTAGGAACCAACACGACTGGTCGCGATTCCTGCCATGGGCTGAATACGCCCAGAATTCCCTCAGGAATGCCTCGACGGGCCTGACGCCGTTTCAGTGTGTTCTGGGGCATCAACCTCCACTGAGTCCCTGGATTCCTGACCAGGGGGGGGTACCGGCCGTGGACGCCTGGTTTCACCGAGCGGAACGGGTGTGGCAGGATACGCATGTCCAACTCAACATGGCCATCCGGCACCAGAAGATCCAAGCCGACCGCCATCGCTCGGAGGCCCCCGTCTTTCAACCAGGTGATCGGGCCTGGCTGTCGACCCGGGATCTTCGTCTCCGTCTTCCGTGCAGGAAGTTGAGCCCCCGCTACATCGGACCATTCAAGATCCTTCGCCGGATAAACGAGGTGACCTATACACTGCAACTGCCATCGCACTTCCGCGTTTCACCCTCCTTTCATGTCTCCCTCCTCAGGCCAGTGATCAGGGGACCGCTGTCGGACGAGGTACCGCCGGAGGAACCCCCGCCAGCTCTGGAGGTTGAGGGGACGGTGGCCTATTCTGTCCGGTCCCTCCTGGATTCCCGTAGGCGCCGGGGTCGCCTCGAGTACCTGGTGGACTGGGAGGGCTATGGACCGGAGGAGCGGAGCTGGGTCCCTAGGGAGGATGTGTTGGATCCCCACCTACTTCGGGACTTTCACCGGGCTCGCCCTGATCGCCCAGCTCCCCGTCCCAGGGGCCGTCCTCCTGGTTCTTGGCGAGGCACGTCGGGGGCCGTGCCTCGGAGGGGGGGTACTGTCATGCCTGCACCCTCCTCACGGGTGCGCTCCTCTTCACCTGAGTTCTGATCACTGGCCACAACACTACAACACCCACAATCCCTCAGCTTCAGACATCTTGGACACACCTGCCGTGAATCACTATCATCATCAGTGTACACCTGGTCTTCTCCCTACATAAGCCCCAGTCCTGGACTACTGCTTCGTGTGTTATTCTGCTTTATGGCTGCATTCTTCACATCTTCTCTGTTACCTGTAAGCTTTATTAAAGCTTGTTTCAGTATTACCTGCGATTGTGTCTGGCTCTTCCTGGGATCCGCCTGACAGAGGGTAAAAGCAGATAAAAGCAGGTGGAAGTGCCATCTATAAGCCATCACGTACTGAGGATGCTATCACTGCAATAAAAGATGACACAATGCTACAAGCCTTGGATGATGTTTATAGGGAACCAGAAATAGACATGGCATAGAAGGACTTTATTTCTATATTTGAGTCATTATATGGCAGAATTCCCCACTTATCATTAATAAAAATTTATAGATATAAATATTTGCCATGGCTAACCTGGAACTACAAAATGCTTGTAAAAATAAAAATGATCTTTATAGAAACTTTATCAGATTAAGAACTGAGGACACTGAAAGGAGATATAAAAGATATAAAAACAAGTTAATTTTATGAACCAGTAAAACATGATATTACAGAAAAGTTCTATGGAATAAACTAAGAGGAAGTGGGACAGAAGAAATGACAAATCCAGAGAAATTTACTGATAACTAAAGTGGTAATTATGACAGGACCAACAAAGGGAATGGAATGAAGAACTTTTATTATTGGATTACTAGTTATCTGTCTGTACGTATTAACCTGCAGCTGGAGAGAGTTAGGGGAGAGGACCAAGCTGGATTATTAGTTATCTGTGTTTACTTCCTAGTACTAGCTGGATTACTAGTTATCTGTTTCTACTTCTTATTACTAGCTGGATTACTAGTTATCTGTCTCTACTTATTAACCTGCAGCTGGATGGAGTTAGGGGAGAGGAACGAGCTGGATTACTAGTTATCTGTCTCTATTTATTAACCTGCAGCTGGACGGAGTTAGGGGAGAGGACCGAGATGGATTACTAGTTATCTGTCTCTACTTTATTAACCTGCAGCTGGACGGAGTTATGGTAGAGGACCGAGATGGATTACTGGTTATCTGTCTCTACTTTATTAACCTGCAGCTGGATGGAGTTAGGGGAGAAGACTGAGTTTGATTACTAGTTATCTGTTATCGGTCAGTGCCTGTTAACAAGGCCAGACTCAGTAGGAGGGGTGAGGCTCCTACTGAGTCAAAGAATAGCCCATGAATCCTCACTTTTGGTTTCTGTTCAGGCACAACTGCAAATAAATGGTCACTCTCAGCAGGTTATGGTTTTTATTGACTCTGGGGCTGACACTGAATTTATGGATGCTGGGTTAGCCAAATCCCTGAAAATACAACTACAACCTACCTCCAAGAGACAGAATGTTCTGGCGCTGGATGGCCACGTTTTGCACCAGATTACTCAGGAGACGGTCCCCCTCAAGTTCATTGTCGGTGGTAATCACCGCAAATTCATTTCATTCCTGGTCATACACTCCCCGGGGTTACCGATTATTCTTGGTGCTTCCTGGTTACAGAATCACAACCCTCATATAGACTGGAAGACGAGTGAGATCCTGAGCTGGGCATCCAGTTGCCACCCCACCTGTCTTCTGTCTGCTGACACCCCATCCACCCAACCTGCCGTGTGTCAAGAGACTTATCCTGATCTGTCAGCGGTCCACTCTGAGTATCACGATATGAAGAAGGTTTTTAGCAAGCACCTAACAAACTCTCTTCCTCCCCATCGCCCATATGACTGCTCCATTGACCTTATACCTGAACAACCTATTCATAAAAGCAGAGAAATGTGAATTTCACAGTAATACCATTTCATTCCTAGGTTATGTCATCTCACCTAACAGGATGTCCATGGACTCCAGCAAGGTTTCAGCAGTGAGGGAATGGCCAGTTCCCCAGTCCCGCAGGCAGCTTCAGAGGTTCCTGGGATTCGTCAATTTCTATCGCAGGTTCATTAGAAACTACAGCTCCATTGCCTCACCTTTGCATGCTCTTACGTCCTCCGAGAACAGGTTTGTCTGGAACATGGCAACCAATTGAGCCTTCTCCCGTTTAAAGGAGCTGTTCACCTCGGCACCTATCCTCCATGCACCGGACCCTGGTCGCCAGTTCATTGTTCAAGTGGATGCTTCCGACACAGGAGTAGGTGCCATTCTTAGTCAGAGATTTTCTGATGATAAGACTCATCGCTGTGCTTTCTTTTCTAGAAGCCTCTCCGCAGCTGAAAGGAATTATGACGTTGGCGATCGTGAGTTCTTGGCAGTCAAGTTGGCATTCAAGGAATGGAGGCACTGGCTGGAAGGAGCTAAGGAGCCTTTTATCGTATGGACTGATCATAAGAACCTTGGGTACCTGAAGTCCGCAAAGAGGCTTAACCCCAGACAGGCTAGGTGGGTCCTGTTCTTTAGCAGATTCAACTTTTCCCTATTCTTACAGACCTAGGGCTAAGAACACTAAGCCGGATGCGCTCTCGAGACTCCATGAGGTTCCAGTGGAGGGGCAGGCAGAGGATCGGAGTGACTACATCCTTCCACAATCAGTACGGCTGGGTGTCACCACACTTGGCTTGGAGAGGGAGATACAGGAGGCCCACCAGCAACATCCCGCTCCTGAGAACTGTCCCAAGGAATGCCTCTTCGTCCCAAACCATCTAGTCCCGGAGGTACTGTCACTTTGCCATAGTTCACGTTTATACTGTTACCCAGGAGTGACTAAGACAGTGAGCCAGGGCCGCTTCTGGTGGGAGACCTTAGTCCCAGATGTCAAGCAGTTCATTGCGTCGTGCCGAGTCTGTTCCCAAGCCAAGTCCTCCCATTGCCCACCAGCTGGCCTCCTGCGACCACTCCCAGTTCCTCGTCATCCATGGTCTCACATATCCATGGATTTCATCACAGGTCTGCCCGTCTCCAACAATCACTCAGTAATACTCACCATAGTTGACCGTTTCTCGAAGATGACACATTTGGTCCCTCTGGTCAAACTCCCATCCTCTAAGGAGCTAGGAAAAAATCTTAGCCCGGGAGGTAGTCCGGTTACATGGACTTCCTCTGGACATTGTCTCGGACCGGGGTCCTCAGTTTGTTTCTAGGTTTTGGAGAGAGTTCTGCAACCTGCTGGGGGTCCAAGTGAGCCTCTCTTCTGGCTGCCAGCCACAGACGGATGGGCAAACAGAGCAGCTCAACCAGGAGGTGGAAACAAAGCTCCGCATGCTGTGTGAGAAGGATCCCACTAAGTGGTTGCAGACCCTTCCATGGGTGGAGCATGCTCTTAATTCGCTTCCCTCCAGTGCCACCGGGTTGTCTCCATTCTACACAGTGTATGGTTTCCAGCCGCTTCTTTTTGACCTCCAGGAATGCGCCGCCCTGGTCCCCTCTGCCCACACAGCGGCCCTGCGATGTCAGAGTGTGGAGGAAGGCTCACGCCGCCCTTCTGAAGACGTCAGCTGTGTATTCCCGGAGTGCCAATCAGCAACCAACCAAGCATCTTCCTCTTCGGGTTGAAAATCGTAAGTTGGCCCACGGTTCATCAGCCCTTTCCTGATCTCCAAGGTGGTGGACCCGGTGGCGGTGCATCTTCGGCTGCCTAGGACCCTCCTCCAGACCCCCTCCACCCGCCCAGTTTGTTGATGGGGGTCCTGCCTTCACGGTGCGCCATCTTCTTTGCTCCCGGTAGCGGGGTCATGGGTTGCACTACCTTGTTGATTGGAAGGGTTATGGGCCGGAGGAGCGCTCCTGGATCCCCACCAGGTTTGTTTTGGATCGTACCCTCATTCAGGAGTTTCATCGGCACCATCCTGCCCAGCCGGGTGGTCCACCCTTGGATTACCCCTCTTGTCTTGCCCTAGTCGGATACCTCTTGCCTGGTTTCTTGGATTTCTGACCCATGCTTTGGTTAGGACCCCGAGCTTCACCTGACGTCTTGGATAAGTACCCCAGCTGTCTCTGTGTGCTGACCATTGCCTGCCTACTGACCCAGTTTTTGGATTTTTTTAGCATTCCTCCTTCCCCAGGACTAAACCGCTTCTTCCAGCCTTGCCGGACTCTTGCCCCTTTGCTGAATAAATCTGTTTTTTATACATTCCATCTGCTGTGTGTGGTTGAATTTCCGGGTCCTTACAGTCACCCATTACACTTATTACTAGCTATGTGCAATTTGGTGCAGAATGAGTGTTGTATGTCAGAAATAATGGATTAGGTGCTTGATGGCGAAGCACGAAAACCTGATGAGGTGCCGCTGCTGAACGGCACCTCCTATTTGAAAATTTTTGATAACTTTTGACCACACATGCCTCTGGAGTGTTCAGACTGATTTTGAGGTAAATACGATAAAATCTGTAGGAGGAGTTTGTTCAAATGCAAGGCAAAGAAACATGCAACAATGACCCCAAAAATGACACTTTTTTCAAAATGGCCGACTTCCTGTTGAAATTTACATATAGGTCCAAGAGGCTTATTTGTACATCCTTTCAAGTTCTATCAATATGCTGGATTTCAGCCATATCGGTCAATGTAGTGGGCGGTTATGATCAATTAAATGTTTGTAGGGGGTGCTATAGAGCCATATTGCAATTTGTCCAGCATATGTCAATATGGCTGAATTCCCGGCCTGACCGCACTCCTCCCTGGTGAGTTTGGTGAAGATCAAAAGTACAATGGATCAGTTACAAGTACTTCCTGTTTGATGGCGTCGGACCACTATTCGCCATGGTTACGTTTGGCGAAGGAACTTGAGATTTTTATTGTGGTATTATGAAAGGGTTTGACCTGTTGTAAAGCACTTTCAAGTGTGTGGGTTTCATTCCTGAGGACATGGACCTGGTCTGATCTGAAAAAAAGAACTTCCTGTTGAAAGTGGGCGGGGCTTAGAGCTAGACCAGAATTGGTCATATGGATCTGTTCAGGGCCAGACCCTGATTAATCCCTGCAAGTCCGATGGGGATTGGGTGAGAATTGAGGGATTCATACTGATTTATGATGTCATGGCTTCTTATCGAAGTTCGCCATGGTGCCAGGGTCTCGCCCTGCAGCGTAGAGCAACAGTTTTTACTGGATATCATCACCAACTTGTTTTCTGCTGTCTGACCCAGTTTGGACCTGGTTGTGTCCAAAACGTCAGAGAAGTGGGTAAAAACCATGACTTCCTGTCGCCAGGGTGCATGGCCAATTCATAATCCAAATATTGACATGTAGATGTGTTCAGGGTGGGACTGGCATCATACATGGCCATTGTGGTTCAGATATATTGTTTAATGTGAAAGTTATATCACTTTCGTTTTTTATGGCGAGACGTCAAACTTTGAGGCCGGGTCCCCTCTATGACCTTTCTCCTGTTAGAAAACTTTTGATAACTTTTAAAGACACATGTCTTCTTAACATCCTGAGCCATTTTGGTGGTGGTACGATGAAATCTGTAGGAGGAGATAGATTTTGAAAGACGTCAGTAAAACGCCAAAATGGCAACCTTGACCAAAAATGGCCAACTTCCTGTTGGTTTTAGGCCGTTGCTCCAAGAGGATTTTTTGTTTGTCCGAGCATTTAGAATATGTGTAGCGAATGTCATAAAGACTGATGACATGCAGGGGCGGGGCATCATAAATAGGTGGTGCTCTCGCTCAATTTTGCCTGAACAGTCCCGAGCACCCCAAAATACGTAAATTTACGCATTCCTTTTGGGGGTAGGCAAAATTTGGTGAGTTTTCAAGCATGTTCAGGTCCCCTAAAATGCAATTTACTTTTGAGGAGAAAAATAATAAGCATACAGAAAAAACACTACAATTACAACAGGCCTTTGCACCGCCTTCTGTGCTCGGGCCTAATAATAATAATAATAATAATAATAATAATAATAATATGTTACTGCATAACTATATCATTGTAATTGATTATTTAAGCTTATAGATTATGTAACATAAGGATAATATTACTATATGGGTATCACTATTATTATTATTACTGTATTGTTGTTAGCATGGCTATTATTATTATTATTTAGTTTCATTATAAAAACATATTCTATATTAGATATTAATTGTTTAGACCTGGGGAGTCAAGGTCAAACACACAGTGGGCCAAAATTAAAGAACTGGACCAAGCTAAGGTCCGGACTGGTTCAATGTTTATTATACTTTTAAAAATTACCTTGTTCCACATTGATCTGGAACTAACAGAGCCTGTTAGCTATTGCCTATAAAACATTAATCATTCAATAAATTTAAAAAAAGAAGAGTCTGTTCAAATCTGTTGCATTTATGTCTTATGGCTGTGTGCATTTCTCTTTTTCAGTCATTTCATAGGAAAACATTCTCTACAGGTATACAACAGCTGAAAATAATTTCTTTATTTGAAAAATAAAATGCCCTGGAATGGCGAGAGAAGACACGCAAAGAATTAAACTGCATTGAAGAAAGTCAGTTTTCTACAGGCAGATATAAACATATGTGTCACGGTTCATAGTGAAAGTTATAGAATCTAATACAGCTGCCAACCTGTGAAGCCATAAGATAAGATAAGATAATGGTCAACATTTCAGAGCCACTTTCTGAGGAACGCTGATGACCCGTGCATTCTGACTTTCTGGATGGTGACGTGGTACGTAATGTAGCCGATCAGAGAGCAAGCTGGCTGGGGAACAAGGAAATAAATAAAGTCCATGTTCACCCGGTCTGCAGTCTATTTTTTCAGTTCTGGCTTTTTCTGTTAACAATAGTCCCAAGACCACCTTCATTCCCTCGTCCTATATAAATGAATGAATTAATGAATGGATGAATGAAACTTTATTGTCATTGCATTGCAATTTATATATATCCAGATCATAGATGTCCTATATAACCCCCTCCATGCTGGGTGTTGTGTTTTCCAGTTGTTACTATGTTTCTTTGTTTATTTTTGCCAGTAGTTGCTATTGTTATTGCTATTGGTCTGCTGCTATCCTCCATCTGCTTCTGTGTTCCATCTTCGTCCATCCTCAATCTGCTTCTATCCTCCATCTGCTTCTATTGTCCATCTGCTCACATCCTCCATCTTCTTCCATCCTCCATCTGCTTCTATCCTCCATCTTCTTCCATCCTCCATCTGCTTCCATCCTCCATCTGCTTCTATCCTCCATCTGCTTCTATTCTCGATCTTCTTCTATCCTCCATCCTCTTCCATCCGTCATCTGCTTCCATCCTCAATCTGCTTCTATCCTCCATCTTCTTCCATCCTCAGTTTGTTTCCATCCTCCAGCTGTTTCTATCCTCCATCTGCTTCTATTGTCCATCTCCTTCAATCCTCCATGTGCTTCTGTCCTCCATATGCTTCTGTCCTCCATCTGCTTACATCCTCCATCTTCTTCCGTCCTCAATCTGCTTCTCTCCTCCATCTGCTTCTATCCTCCATCTTCTTTCATCCTCAGTCTGCTTCCATTCTCCGTCTGGTTCTATCCTCCATCTTCTACTATTGTCCATCTACTTCTATCCTCAATTTGCTTCCATCCTCCATCTTCTTCTATCCTCCATCAGCTTCTATCCTCCATCTGCTTCTATCCTCCATCTTCTACTATTGTCCATCTACTTCTATCCTCAATTTGCTTCCATCCTCCATCTTCTTCTATCCTCCATCAGCTTCTATCCTCCATCTGCTTCTATCCTCCATCTTCTACTATTGTCCATCTGCTTCCATCCTCCATCTTCTTCCATCCTCCATCTGCTTCTACACTCCATCTTCTTCTATTGTCCATCTGTTTCCATCCTCTATCTGCTTCTATCCTCCATCTGCTTCTGTCCACGATCTGCTTCTATCCTACATCTTCTTCCATCCTCAATCTGCTTACATCCTCCATCTGCTTTTATTCTACATCTGCTTCTATCCTCAATCTTCTTCTATCCTCCATCTTCTTCCATCCTTCATCTGCTTCCATCCTCAATCTACTTCTATCCTCAATTTGCTTCCATCCTCCATCTTCTTCTATCCTCCATCAGCTTCTATCCTCCATCTGCTTCTATCCTCCATCTTCTACTATTGTCCATCTGCTTCCATCCTCCATCTTCTTCCATCCTCAACCTGCTTCCATCCTCCATCTGCTTCTACACTCCATCTTCTTCTATTGTCCATCTGCTTCCATCCTCTATCTGCTTCTATCCTCCATCTGCTTCTGTCCACGATCTGCTTTTATCCTCCATCTTCTTCCATCCTCAATCTGCTTACATCCTCCATCTGCTTTTATTCTACATCTGCTTCTATCCCCGATCTTCTTCTATCCTCCATCTTCTTCCATCCTTCATCTGCTTCCATCCTCAATCTGCTTCTATCCTCCATCTGCTTCTATCCTCCATCTTCTTCTATTGTCCATCTGCTTCCATATTCTATCTTCTTCTATCCTCCGTCTGCTTCTGTCCACCATCTTCTTCTAGCCTCCATCTGCTTCCATCATCGATCCGCTTCTATTGTCCACCTGCTTCTATCCTCCGTCTTCTTCCATCCTCAACCTGCTTCTATCCTCCATCTTCTTCTATCCTCAATTTGCTTCCATCCTCCATCTGCTTCTATCCTCCATCTTCTTCTGTTGTCCATCTGCTTCCATCCTCTCTCTGCTTCTATCGTCTTTCTGCTTCTATCCTCCATGTTCTTCCATCCTCAATCAGCTTATATCCTCCATCTTCTTTTATTGTCCATCTGCTTCTATTGTCCATCTGCTTCTATCCTCCATCTTCTTCTATCCTCTATCTTGTTCCATCCTCAATCTGCTTCTATCCTCCATCTGCTCCCATCCTCCATCTGGTTCTAACGTCCATCTTCTTCTATCCTCCATCTGCCTCTATTGTCCATCTGCTTCCATTCTCTATCTGCTTCCATCCTCCATCTTCTTCCATCCTCCATCTGCTTCTATCGTCCATCTTCTTCTATCCTCCATCTGCTTCCATCCTCCATCTTCTTCTGTCCACCATCTGCTTCTATCCTCGATCTACTTCCATCCTCCATCTGCTTCTATCCTCAATCTGCTTACATCCTCCATCTGCCTCTATTGTCCATCTGCCTCCATCCTCCATCGGCTTCTATCCTCCATCTTCTTCCATCCTCAGTCAGCTTAAATCCTCCATCTGCTTCTATCCTCCATCTTCTTCTATTGTCCATCTGCTTCCATCCTCTATCTGCTTCTGTCCACCATCTTCTTCTATCCTCCATCTTGTTCCATCCTCAATCTGCTTCTATCCTCCATCTACTTCTATCTTCCATCTTCTTCCACCCTCAATTTGCTTCCATCCTCCATCTGCTTCTATCCTCCATCTTCTTCTATTGTCCATCTTCTTCCATCCTCAATCTGCTCCCATCCCCCATCTGCTTCTATCCTCCATCTTCTTCTATCCTCCATCTTCTTCCATCCTCTATCTGCTGCTATCCTCCATCTTCTTCTATCCTCCATCTTCTTTCATCCTCCATCTTCCTCTATCCTCAATCTTCTTCTATCCTCCAGCTTCTTTTAGCCTCCATCTTCTTCCATCCTTAATCTGCTTCTATCCTCGTTCTTCTATCCTCCATCAGATTCTATCCTCCATCTTCTTCTATCCTCCATTGTCTTCTATCCTCAATCTATTTCCATCCTCAATCTGCTTCCATTCTCCATCAGATTCTATCCTCCATCTTCTTCTATCCTCCATCTGCTTCTATCCACCATCTGCTTTTATCCTCCATCTGCCTGTATTGTCCTTCTGCTTCCATCCTCAATCTGCTTCTATCCTCCATCTTCTTCTATCCTCAATCTGCTTCCATTCTCCATCAGATTCTATCCTCCATCTTCTTCTATCCTCCATCTTCTTCTATCCTCCATCTGCTTCTATTCACCATCTGCTTTTATCCTCCATCTGCCTGTATTGTCCTTCTGCTTCCATTCTCCATTCGGTTCTATCCTCCATCTTCTACTATTGTCCATCGCCGTCTATCCTCCATCTCCTTCTATCCTCCATCGTCTTCTATCCTCAATCTGCTTCTATCCTCCATCTGCCTCTATTGTCCATCTGCTTCCATTCTCCATCTGGTTCTATCCTCCATCTTCTACTATTGTCCACCTACTTCTATCCTCAATTTGCTTCCTGCCACCATCTGCTTCTATCCTCCATCTTCTTCCATCCCCCATCTGCTTCTATCCTCCATCGTCTTCTATCCTCAATCTGCTTCCATCCTCCATCTTCTTCCTTCCTTCATCTTCTTCTATCCTCCATCTGCTTCTATCCTCCATCTCCTTCTATCCTACATCTCCTTCCATTCTCCATCTGGTTCTATCCTCCATCTTCTACTATTGTCCATCTACTTCTATCTCCATCTTCTTCTATCCTCCATCTGCTTCCATCCTCCACCTGCTTCCATCCTCAATCTGCTTCTATCCTCAATCTTCTTCCATCCTCAATTTGCTTCTATCCTCCATCTGCTTCTATCCTCCATCTTTTTCCATCCTCCATCTGCTTCCAGTCTCCATCTTCTTCTATCCTCCATCTTCTTCCATCCACCAGCTGCTTCTATCGTCCATCTTTTTCTGTCCTCTATCTTCTTCCATCCTCCATCTGCTTCTATCCTCGTTCTTCTCCTATCCTTCATCTTCTTCCATCCTCAATTTGCTTCCATCCTCCATCTTCTTCTATCCTCCATCAGATTCTATCCTCCATCTTCTTCTATCCTCCATCTGCTTCTATCCACCATCTGCTTTTATCCTCCATCTGCCTCTATTGTCCATCTGCTTCCATTCTCCATGTGGTTCTATCCTCCGTCTTCTACTATTGTCCATCGCCGTCTATCCTCCATCTCCTTCTATCCTCCATCTGCCTCTATTGTCCAACTGCTTCCATTCTCCATCTTCTTCTATCCTACATCTTCTTCCATCCTCAATCTTCTTCTATCCTCCATCTGCTTCTCTCCTCCATCTTCTTCTATCCTCTCTCTTCTTCCATCCTCCATCTGCTTCCATCCTCCACCTGCTTCCATCCTCAATCTGCTTCCATCCTCAATCCGCTACTATCCACAATCTGCTTCCATCCTCCATCTTTTTCCTTCCTTCATCTTCTTCTATCCTCCATCTGCTTCCATTCTCCATCTTCGTCGATCCTACATCTGCTTGCATTCTCCATCTGGTTTTATCCTCCATCTTCTACTATTGTCCATCTACTTCTATCCTCAATCTCCTTCTATCCTCCATCATCTTCTATCCACCATCTGCTTTTATCCTCCATCTGCCTGTATTGTCCTTCTGCTTCCATTCTCCTTCTGGTTCTATCCTCCATCTTCTACTATTGTCCATCGCCGTCTATCCTCCATCTTCTTCTATCCTCCATCTGCTTCTATCCACCATCTGCTTTTATCCTCCATCTGCCTCTATTCTCCATCTTCTTCTATCCTACATCTTCTTCCATCCTCAATCTTCTTCTATCCTCCATCTGCTTCTCTCCTCCATCTTCTTCTATCCTCCATCTTCTTCCATCCTCCATCTTCTTCTATCCTCCATCTGCTTTTATCCTCCATCTTCTTCTATCCTCCATCTTCTTCCATCCTCCATCTTCTTCTATCCTCCATCTGCTTTTATCCTCCATCTTCTTCTATCCTCCATCTTCTTCCATTCTCCATCTTCTTCTAGCCTCCCACTGCTTCCATCCTCCATCTGCTTCTATTATCCATCTGCTCACATCCTCCATCTTCTTCCATCCTCCATCTGCTTCTATCCTCCATCTTCTTCCATCGTCCATGTGCTTCCATCCTCCAGCTCCTTCTATGCTCCATTCTCTTCTATCCTCCATCTTCTTCCATCCTCAATGTCCTTACATCCTCCATCTGCTTTTTTTGTCCATCTGCTTCTATTGTCCATCTTCTTCTATCCTTCATCTTCTTCCCTCCTCCATCTGCTTCTATCCTCCATCATCTTCTATCCTCCATCTTCTTCCATCCTCAATCCGCTTATATGTCCCTCTTCTTCCATCCTCCATCTGCTTCTGTCCTCAATCTTCGTCTCTTGTCCATCTGCTTACATCCTCCATCTTCTTCTATCCTCCCTCTGCTTCTATCCTCCATCTTCTTCTGTCCTCTATCTGCTTCTGCCCTCCATCTTCTTCTATCCTCCATCTTCTTCTGTCCTCTGTCTGCTTCTGTCCTCCATCTTCTTCTATCCTCCATCTGTTTCCATTCTCCATCTTCTTCCGTCCTCCATCTGCTTCTAGCCTCCATCTGCTTCCATCCTCCATCTGCCTTTATCCTCCATCTTCTTCTATCCTCCATCTGCTACTGTCCTCCATCTTCTTCCATCCTCCATCTTCTTTTATCCTCCTTCTGCTTCTATACTCCATCTGGTTCTATCCTCCATCTTCTTTTATCCTTCATCTGCTGTGAGTAAATGAAAACAAAGAACTGCTTCAAGTTCAATTTATCTAATTCAAACAGATCTGCTGGTAAATTAGACTGTTCTGTTTCTGCTCGTGTTCTTTAAAACAAAACTTTGAACATTCATCTGTCTGTTCTCTTACTTTTAGAAAAGAAGCTTTAACAGGATGAAGTACTGAACTGAAACAGGATATATAATATATTCTCTTAGCTACTTCTCTAACGTGATAAACAATAGAACGTGTACGTTAGGGAGTGATGCTCTGATGTGTAAAGCCCTGAATCTGCTCTGTAGATAGGAGACACATTCTGACCCGGTCCACCTCCTGCTGAATCCAGGCCAGATGAGCTCCAGGTTCAGACCCAGACCTTCTCCTATCACTGGATCCAGACCAGATTGGACCAGATCACACATGCTCATGCAGACATTTCTGAGGTCTAGAAAAAGAAAAAGAACATGTCCGGATAAAAGAGGTCACCCTGTAACCCAGTTATTCCCAACCCTGGTCATCAAGGCTACTATCCTGCAGGTATGACATGTTTCCCTGCTGCAACACACCTGGTTCAAGTTAAATAGATGTCTGACAAGCTCTGAAATGGTCTGCTTTTGAGCCATTAAATTGATTTGGGTGTGTTAAAGCAGGGAAACATGGAAGTTCTGCAGGATGTTGGTCCTCATTATAAACTCTCATAGCTGGTATCACGTCTCAGGTCCATTAGTGTTGCTCACGTCACTTTGCTGCTAATTGTTCTCTACATGCTTCCAGTTGCAGCGCATCAGATACAAAGCTCTGTTTCTGGCTTACAAAACAATAACCCAAACAGCTCCTGTCTACCTCCACTCCTTAATCCAGAGCTACACTCTCTCTCCACAGTTACGCTCTGCCAGTGAAAGACACCACATCAGTAGCTAGACTCTTCTCCTCTGTTGTTCCCCGGTGGTGGAACAATCTACCAAACTCCGTCCGATCCGCAGAGTCCTTATCCACTTTTAAAAGTAAGCTAAAGACTCAGTTGTTTAAGGAGCATTTCCACACTTAGCTTAACTCTTCTACTCAGAATGAGTTAGAAAGATTTGTCCAGCTCTTTGGCTCAACTCAGTACTAAGTAAGTTGCGTGCACTTACACCTAAGATGATGTTGTGGGATGAAATCACGATCTCGTAATTAAACAAAGACTTAGTTACTACATGACAGTACCTGGGTCCAACTGGACTCCCAGCAGTCTGACTACCACCTAATGATACCAGATAAAGTAAGTCACTTTGGAGAAAAGCATCTGCTGTATGACTGTAGAATAGAATAGAATAGAATAGAATAAAAAGGTCTGGTTTTTGCAGCTAACTAGCAGCTATGTGCTAAACAAACTGGTTTAAAAAAACATGTTGAGCTTTGGTATTAGTTTCGAAGGAGGATTAGTTTCATGATTCCACCGATTATTGTATTAAACTGTACAAAAAGAAGATATGTTTGATAGCTGATAGCATAAACAAACATAGCATATAGGCTATATAATACAAGCACAAATACATCAGAAAATGTCAGACTAACCTTTCACCGCAGACATTTTAAGGGGCAGGTGCTCAGTTTTAAAAACAAGGGCACTTCGCAAAGCTCGTGGAACTGCCACCTATGCTTAATTATAGCATGAAAAAAAAAACATTACAGGCTTTTATGTACTTGCAGATGTACTGAAACATGTTACTGTACATGAACCTGGTACTGATCTGACACTGCTCTCCCTATCGTCCTCATCCTCCATGCTGGTAGACGGCCTACTGTGGGACAGTTGACAAAATAGAGTGATGCATGTTTGAGTAAGACTGCTTAGTGACAAGAGTCATTGCATTACACCACTAAGACTGACACCAGTCTGCAACCGCCATAGTCTGACTTCATGCCTCACCACTAGCTGTGTTCTGCAGACAAATTCTAATTGTGTATTTATGATGGTCAACATTTTATTATTAGTCTAAAATAAATACAAGGTAACTGTGAATTCTGTAAGACCTAACATAGAAACAGCTTCTATTTGTGGGGCTACAGAATAATGTACTGGACTAATATAGCTTGTACCAGATCTGGCTGCCAAACCACATTGTGGACACTTTCACATGCTTCAATAAAATTTGTGGAAGAGTTTATTTTTAAAGCCCTGAGATTCCCCCAATCATTGTAAAGTGCTTTGATTGTCCAGAAAAGTGCTATAGAAATGTAAGGAATTATTTACTATTAATTATTAAAAGGCCTTAAACAGTTAACATGACTCTGGTCTTGGCTCTGACCTTTCTCCTTCATCATCTTCCTCCTCATCCTCCTTGCTGCTTGATGGGTTCCTGAGTTGCCTGGTGTAGCTCCTTTAACTTCTGGTTTCTTAGACTGAATCCCATTTCACCCCTTGACCCCCCCCCCCCCCGTTTTGCACATGTAGGGGTAGGGATGTCCCAATTTCTTTTAGAACAAAGGGGTAGGGGTAAGTGCAAGGGCTACATACCCCTTCAAACAAAGATTTTTCAGAGGCACGCTTCAAACGTAGAGGTACGAAAAGTTTCCCAGAGTGCCTAGCGAATCACTGGCAAGATGGCTATTACTGAGTCAAAAGACGTTCACAAATGTAAGTATTTTCTTCATTGATAAAGTTTTTAAATTACGACAATCATCATATTATGTAGTTAAACATTGTTTTAACGTTGTTTCAATATGTAAACAGGAAAAAATGGCTATATGTGGATGCTTCAGTAACGTACCAGGCGGAACACCAGCAGTGCTCTGTAGGCATGTCACGGTCTGGAGCTGGACCCAAGAAGGAGAAGGCAAGGTTGGTGTTCTGTGAGTCTTTATTTACAAAGTGATGCTGGTGCTAGGTGTAATCCAGTGAGTGGTGAAGCAAGGAGCAGGCTGGTAGGAAGAGCGGTGAGCGGGCAGACAGGATCCACGAATCCACGGATTTATCCAGGGCCGGGGCTTGGGAGAGAATACAGATCGGTTAGAGCACAAGCAAATACCAGAAAACTTTGATCTGTTTAGAGCCGGTTACCACGTTTGGTAGTACGATCCAGCGAAGACTAGAGAAGATCCTGGAGTCTTTATACCATCTTCTAACCAGCCTGATGCACCTCAGCTGTGCGGTCCTGATTGGTGAAGCCGCCCTTCCTCCAAATAAGGAAAAAGGCGGAAGCTGCACTGGCAAGGGCAGTCCATGACAGGCAGCCCTGATAACTTACCGTGATAATATTATCAACAACTTCGGCAACGTTACTGCTGCTCTTCAGTTACATTGAGGGCGTCATGGGATAAAACTTGCGGGAATGTAAATAACAAATCGGATGTAACGTTAACCCTGTAACTTTACTGAAGCAGTGTGTTTGTGACTTGAGTAATCGGTTGATGCATGAAACTGAAGTTGTGAACTAATTTTGCGCATCAACGCTATACATTTGTGATATGGATATTGTAACTAACGTAATTGCAAGCAATATCTCTGGTTTATATAAGTTCAGTTATCCCTATGTGCCATCTATTCAGGGACTTCAGAAGAAACTAGACAACTCATTCGGTTCCGAGCTGAGAATGAGAGGCGTTTCTTACAATCTAGAGCTGCTGCAAAACAACTATGGGAGTAAGCATTTTTTTTTCAGATAGACTGCATCAATTTTTTTTTTTTATCTTGCTTTTAATTGTGTTTAGATTACTCCTCATATTTGTTTTGATACAGGACGTTGGTGAAAGAGCTTGGCCTGGGGGGGAAAATAACTGCTCAACAAGCCTCCAAAAAGTGGGAGAATCTAAAGAAAAAATATAAGGTAAGTGAGAATCTCTGTAGTTCTAGATGCATAATAGTAATCTTTAAACATTAGTAATCTGTATTCTTTTTGTTTGTACTGCAATGATTAACTGAACATTTATATGTTGTAACATTCTTTTTGTTTGTTACAGGATCTGAAAACTCCCAAAACAGGATCTGTAACAGATGCCGGGGAAACAACAGCATCCAACTGGCATTTTTTTGACGAGATACACAAGGTGTTGGGAGCCAGGCCGTCCATTGACCCTCCTGTTGTTGCATCATTTGCCCCTGATGATGATCCTGGTATGGTAAAAACATGGTAAAGATGCAGCCACATCATGGATTGTTATTGATCTTTTGACAGTGGTAATGCAGATGTAATGACATCGTTGATAATAAACCCTTGCCTTATTCCTTTTTTTTGTTTGTTTGAAGAAATATGTTTTCAGCATTGTTATGTATTGTACATACATACACTAACCATATCACTTATTTCTAGAATATAATACCCTCTCAACGCTTTGCTTTTGCAGGAGATCATTGAGCCCACCACAATCTCAACCCCAATCACAGCTTCTTCAGCAGCAGCCACCTCTGACGACTCTGCTGTGCTACACCAACCCCTTCCCCCTGACAAAGGAAGAGGAAGTCAAACCACATTTTGGAATTTCTGGCACAGGAAAGTGTTAAGGAGCAGAAAAGACATGAGGAAAGTGAGAAAAAAACAGAGCGTTTTTTTTAAACCTGTTCGACAAACTGTTTGACAAGATATAAATGCTTTTGTGCAATATTTTTCCTGTTGTATCACACTCGTTCATGTGTGTATGTTCCATGTGTGTGTGAGAGAGAGAGTGTGAAAGAGTGAGAATGTGTGTGTGAGAAAGAGAGCGATAACTTGTTTACATTGTCAGTTTTCCCACTTTTGGATCAGCTCTATATTTTTGTACTATTTAAATGTCTACCTTAGTAACATAATTGTTTTTTTTATAATTCTTAAATGTTTAAGGCAACAAGAATGTTAAATTGTTAAGCCGGTGACCTAATAAAGTGCAATATTGTTTTTTTACATGTTTGTGAGCATGAATATCACACCAGCTAAACATGAATAACATCTAAAACAGATGTCAGTATGAAGAGAGATTTATTAGAAAAAGAATAACAAACTTCACACATTCCTGAGGTAAGCTATAAGCATCATCTGTGTTTCTTCAAACAAAAAGAATGTTCCAAACATTTTAAACATCTCTTGCTAACAAAAAACTATATGCACTGTCCACTTCTGGATAGCAGACAGACAGACAGACAGACAGACAACTTTATTTATCCCCGAAGGGAAATTGCGTTGTTACAGTAGTCCAGTAATAACATAAAAAATCCACAGTGGAATAAATTAGAGAAAAAAAAAAAAAAAAAAAAATACGAATACAAGAGTGAATTGGCAGATAAAGTGCAGTGGCAAGATGAGTAATAATGAAAATAGCTATCAGATATTGATATGTAAATATGACTATGTAAATAAAGGAAGTGCAAGATAATACAGAATGTTGAATGATGTGCAAAGGATACAAATATTATATAATTGTATATCAGAGCGACAACTATAGGTTGCAGTAAGTACAATGGTTGACTTAGTCCAGTTGTGTGATCGTGTCTCTGGCAGAGGTAGATGAGTTATGGAGTCTTATTGCAGCAGGAAGGAACGATCTCCTGTACCGTTCCTTAGAGCAGCGGGGTTGGATCAGTCTGCTGCTAAAACTGCTCTTTAGCTTGTCCAGTGTGTTATGGAGGGGGTGGGAGGGGTTGTCCCTGATTGCCAGCAGTTTTGCCAGCATTCTCTCCTCCACCACCTCCTCCAGGGTGACAAGTTTAGAGCTGACAGCAGACTCTGCCTTTCTGATCAATTTCCTCAGTCTGTTGGCGTCCTTTGCCTTGATGCCCGCACCCCAGGACACTGCAGCAAAGAAGATGGCGCTCGCCACCACAGACTGATAAAACATCTGCAGCATCTTATTGCAGACGTGAAAGGACCTGAGCCTCCTTAAGAAGTAAAGCCGGCTCTGCCCCTTCTTGTAAATGGCGTCTGTGTTGGTGGACCAGTCCAGCTTATTGTTAAGTGTGACACCTAAATATTTGTATGAGTCCACTGAGTCCACATCTGTCCCATTGATGCAGACAGGAGAGGGCAGAGGCTTTTTCCTCCTAAAGTCCACCACCATCTCTCTCGTCTTCGCCACGTTCAGTAGTAGATGGTTCTCCCCACACCACCTCACAAAGCGGTCCACCAGGTCCCTGTACTCTGCCTCCCTCCCCCCCTCCACACATCCCACAATGGCCGTGTCATCAGAGAATTTCTGCAGATGACACGATTCAGTGCAGTACTTAAAGTCTGATGTGTATGTGGTGAAGAGGAAGGGAGACAGCACAGTTCCCTGGGGGGCCCCAATGTTACTGATCAGACGATCAGACACACAGCTCTGTAACCTCACAAACTGCGGTCTGCCCGTCAGACAGTCGTCTACCCAGGCGACGAGGGGAGCACTCACCCACATGTCCAGCAGTTTGGCCTTCAGCAGTCCAGGCTGAATGGTGTTAAAGGCGCTGGAGAAGTCGAAGAACATGATGCGGACTGATGTGTCAGGTCTATCCAGGGAGGAGTAGGCCCTCTGCAGCAAGTAGATGATTGCATCATCAACCCCAACATGGGGCTGATATGCAAACTGGAGGGGGTCTTGTGATTGGCTCACCAGTGGCCTGAGGTGCGCCAGAACCAGTCTCTCCATGACCTTCATGATGTGAGAGGTCAGTGCTACTGGCCTGTAGTCCTCCAGTGCAGTAGGACGTCCTTTTTTGGGCACTGGGACCAGGCACGATGTTTTCCAGAGCACTGGCACTCTCTGAAGGCGTAGGCTCATGTTGAAGAGGTGCTGGAGAACTCCACAGAGCTGACCGGAACATGCTTTCAGCACATAAGGGCTGAGTCCGTCCGGTCCAGCGGCTTTCCTCTGTCTGAGTCTCTCCAGTTCTCTCTTCACCTGGCTGGATGTGATGTGGAGTCCAGACTGGGGGGTAGGGGGTATAGCAGGTTCTGAGGTGGATGTAAGCAGTGGGCTGGGTGGTGGAGGTGACAACAGAGGTGCTAAGAGGTGTCTGCAGCCGGAGGTGGGGAAGAGCTGTGGGGGCTGTGAGGAAGTCCTGGGGGCAGGAGATGAGAACGGGTCCCAGTAGGTGGTGGTGTTGGTGTTGGTGGGGGTGGGGGGAGGTGGGGAGTTGTTGTATTGAGATTGAGATGCAGAAGCATCAGCATCTTTATGGGGCCTGCACGTTGCCTGAGACCAGGGCAGCCAGTCTGTCCCATGTTACGTTCCCAGACCTCTCATTATCTGCTCGGGGCTCAGGGCAGGTCGGGGATCTAGCATGTCCTGTGAAACATCTTCATTTGGCTCCAGCGTGTCCACATTGTCCAGACACACATTGTGAAGAAAGGCACAGGATGCAATAACTTAAGCTGCAAATGTTGGTTTTACCTTCAAGGCTTTGAAAAGGGTACACCTTCACCTGGTCTTCATCATTCCAAAAACCCTTTCGATTATGCTGTGGGCCTTGGAATGATGATGAAGTGAAGCGCCCCTGTACTGGTCCATTAACTGGCTCCTTGTATGCTGTGATTAGGCAGATTGGTGAATCCAAACACGGATAGCCACAATCTCCTAGAAGAATGTAGCCTCTGGGAGGGTACCGTCTTGCTTTGTAAAAGCTGCTGTTTTTCATGATTTGCGTGTCATGAACTGACCCCGGATAACCAACAAAAATATCTAGGATCCTTCCAGTGGAATCACATATTGCCTGCATGTTTACTGAATAGAATCCCTTGTAATTTTTGCCTCTCGTTAAACAACAAATGCAGGATGGGCACGTTGTGGTTCATTTTGCAGTATGATCTAGGGTGACCAGTCTGGAAAAGCAAACATGTTCGCATCTCAATGAGAAGCATTTAAGCGGTTTTATCTGTGGGACATTTGGCTTTTCCCCACCCCAAAACCTAACGCATTAATAGCATCTACAATACAGTCAAGCTAGGTGTTTTTTGTATTTTATCTTAACATATTTGCACACTGATCAATAAAGTGAGCATATTACATGTGTATCACATTTGGTAGAATGTAAAGTCTCAAAGTTAAACATATGTACATCCGCAAGATTGCCAAGTTTTTGTATACAACTTAACTTTAGCAGTCGGCAACATTATTAGGTTGTGTAGCTATGCTAAACTACAAGAACTTATTTGCATTACATCCCATATGAGAAAGTTAGTGTTTCTATGCACATCACACTTTCTTGAGGTGCAGGCAGAAAAAGCCAGAGACAAAAAGGGAGTATTGCACACAAAAGTTCTACATATGTCCTACATACCATAAAATGATCCACCAACATCCCCAGCCATTGAAGACGTCTCCTTTTTCTCACATTTTTACGTTTAGCTGCAGACAACCTTAAAAAGATGCCGATAGCCTATGTAAGCGAGATCACCACAGCTGTAGATGGCATGATTTCTCAATATTTCCGGGAATAGCTTGTCACGTCTGCTTACATAAAAGCCAGCAGTGACTACTGATGATGTATGTGGTTGTTGAAGGGGTGTCCCGATTCGAAGGGGTTGACTTTTCAGCCCTACCTCTTCTACGTCTGTTTTAAGGGGCAAGGGTTAGGTGAAAGGGTATGGATATAAAAGAGAAATGCGTTTGGGCCTTAATCTCTCTTTTCTAGGCTGCAGTTGATAAAAGCCAAGGCCAACAGTGTTATAGACTGCTTAGAATAATGCTGCTTGGAATAAAGAAAAAAACAATTTGTCCAATTATTACAATCTGCGACATTTTAGCTTAACATCTGGCAAGCTACCAATGATTATGGCAAGTGCCGAGCTCGTTAACCAGGCAGTCGGCTTATTCAGATTCAGCTGTTCAGGCTGTAATGAGACAGACAGGCTACTTTACAATAGGGACCAATAGTTTGTATCAGGCTTAGTTTAGGAGCAAAAGGTGCCTCGAAATTTACCTGAGTAGTGGCAGGTAGAGCGGTGGGAGGTAACTTAGGACGGTCCAGCTGCTGCAAGGCAAGGCAAGGCAAGGCAGTTTATTTGTATAGCACATTTCATGTACAGGACAATTCAAAGTGCTTTACATAAAACAAAGATATTGCAGATATTTAGAATAGTAAAAGGCATCAACACATAATCAACACATAATCACAATAAAATAATAAATTACATTAAAATGATTAAAAGCAAGATAAGTTTAAAAAAAAAGAGTTACCGTGCAGATTTCATGCATAGGCACATGAGAAAAGAAATGTTTTTAACCTGGATTTAAAAATGTCTACATTTGGGGAAAGTTTAATCTCCACTGGCAGTTTGTTCCATTTGTTTGCAGCATAACAGCTAAATGCTGCTTCTCCATGTTTAGTCTGGACTCTGTCCTGGACTAGTTGACCAGAGTCTTTGGACCTAAGAGCTCTGCTAGGTTTATATTCTCTGAACATATCACAGATGTATTCTGGGCCTAAACCATTCTGGGATTTGTAAACAAGCAGAAGGGTTTTAAAATCTATTCTGTGACTGACTGGAAGCCAGTGTAAAGATTTCAAAACTGGTGTGATGTGTTCAGATCACTTAGTCCTGGTTAAAACTCTAGCAGCAGCGTTCTGGATGAGCTGCAGATGTTTAATGCTCTTTTTAGGAAGTCCTGTTAAAAGACCATTACAGTAATCCAGCCTACTGGAGATGAACGCATGGATGAGTTTCTCTTGGTCTTTCTGGGAAACTAAACATTTAATTCTGTTGATGTTTCTGGGCTGGTAAAAAGCTGTCTTAGTGACAGCTTTGATGTGGCTGCTGAAAGTCAGATCTGAGTCTATCAACACTCCCAGGTTACGAACTTGGTTGGTGATTTTAAGAGCCCGAGTCTCCAGGTGTTTGCCAATGCTGACCCTCTTCTCTTTGCTACCAAACAGAATAATCTCAGTTTTGTCTTCATTTAATTGTAGAAAATTCTCCCTCATCCAGGTGTTTATTTGCTCCAGACACTGACACATTAAGTCTATTGGACTGCAGTCATCTGGTGACAGAGACACATAAAGTTGTGTATCATCTGCATAACTTTGATAACTAATGCTATAGTTCTGTAATATTTTACCCAAAAGGGAGCATATACAAGTTGAACAGAAGAGGTCCAAGGACTGACCCCTGGGGGACTCCACAAGTCATGGCCACTCGCTCGGATTCATAGCTGCCGATCGTAACAAAATAACTCCGGCCTTCTAAATAGGACCTGAACCAGTTAAGGACCGCTCCAGAAAGTCCAACCCAGTTTTCCAGCCTATGCAACAGGATTCTGTGATCTACAGTATCAAACGCAGCACTGAGATCCAACAGAACCAGGACTGATACTTGACCAGAATCGGTATTCAACCTAATGTCATTTAACACTTTGACCAGAGCTGTTTCAGTGCTGTGATGAGGTCGGAAGCCGGACTGAAATTTATCAAGATTTCCACTTTCATTTAAAAAGTCATGAAGCTGGTGAAATACAACTTTTTCAATAATCTTGGAAATAAAAGAGAGGTTAGAGACAGGTCTATAGTTGTTCATTATAGAAGCGTCTAGAGTCCTTTTGTTTAGGAGTGGCTTAATAGCAGCTATCTTTAGTGACTTGGGAAAAATGCCTGATGCCAGTGAGCTGTTAACTATCAGTAGGAGATCACTTTCTACTGAGGTAAAAACTGTTTTTAAAAAGTCGGATGGTATCATGTCCAGAGTGCATGTTGTTGATTTCAAATGCCAAACTGTTTCTTGTAGGACTTTTAAATTCACCATTTTAAATTGCGACATCACAGCAGAATTGTTTCCGGGTTTTAGGCACAGACTAATTTTCTTCTTTGACTGTGTGGAATTAATATTTTGCCTAATTGTTTTAAGTTTTTGGCTAAAAAAGTTTGCAAATTGGTTGCATTTCTCAGTGGAAAGGAGCTCAGGGCTTATCTGTTTAGGAGGATTAGTAAGTTTTTCAATCATAGCAAACAGAGAGAATTGTTGACGTTCCTGTTAATCATTCCAGATAAATGCAGCTCTCTGGCCTTACACAGCTCATTGTTATAGTTACGCAGGCTTTGTTTGTACAGCTCATAGTAAATTTGAAGTATATTTTTCCGCCATTTCCGCTCAGTTTTTCTGCATTCTCTTTTTAGGCTGGTAACCACAGTGGTGTTTCTCCATGGTGTTTTCTGTTTGCTCAAGTTGCTCTTGATTCTTATCGGTGCAACAGCATCCATTACATTCAAGACTTTCAGATTGAAATGATCCAGGAGTCCATCAACTGACTTTGCACTGGTTGTTGGTAACATAGCTATGGCCTCCACAAACTTAGCACTTGTTCTTTCATTAATGTACCTCTTCCTAACCGAGAAGCAGGTTGGTTGAACATTCTGAGTGATCAGTAAATCAAACAAAATACAAAAATGGTCAGACAAGGCCGAGTCAGTGACAGCTACAGAAAAAATTTCCACACCTTTTGAAATAACCAGGTCCAGAATGTGACCTCGAATGTGGGTCGGTTGTTTTACATGCTGCGACAAACCAAACATGTCCAATATGGAACAAAATTCCTTGACATTACCATCCATCATTTTATCTATGTGAATGTTAAAATCCCCAGTTAAGATGAAATGGTTAAAATCAGTAGAGATAACCGACAATAATTCAGAAAATTCATCAATAAAATTTGCACAATGTCCTGGACATCTGTAGATGATTAGAAATAGGATTTTAGGAATGCCCCTTAAAATAAAACTAAGATATTCAAAAGAAGTAAAATCACCAAATGAAATTTCTTTACACTGGAATGAATCTTTAAATAAGGCAGCTTCTCCTCCCCCTTTCCTCCCGTTTCGACATTTATTCATAAAACTAAAATGAGGGGGTGCTGTTTCATTAAGAACTGTAGCACTTGTGTCTTCTGTTAACCATGTTTCTGTCAGAAAAAGAAAATCTAAACTGTGAGAAATGATGAAGTCATTAACTAACAGTGACTTGTTGGACAGAGATCTAACATTTAGTACAGCTAGTTTTATGAAGTTTACACTAGTCTCTGTTGTATTCTGAGTTATACAAGGTACAGTTAACAGATTAGATCGATTCACCCCACAAACTGACCGTGTTCGATTCCTTATTTTACTAACTAACACAGGAATCCTACTGGGTCCAGGCTTGATCTCAGAACAGCTGTCAGTAGTAGCAAAACTACAGCAAGGACCCTGAACACATCATGGCATGTTATCTTTGTTGTGAATTCTGCTGCTCTGGGAACCTCCTGCACATCCTCCCGTGTCCTGCTCTGCCAGGACAGATGATCTCAGAGGAGGATGAGGAGGGGGAGGGGGGGGAGCCCTGTATTTCTTGGTAGATGGTGGTCGCTGGGGTCCGGTCCGGGATAGAGACATCCTTTTAAGACCTTGGGTGATGTGGAGAAGAGGGTCTGATGAGGGGGGAGAGCTGGGAGTTGATTGCTTCTCTGCTGTGTCCTTCGCTCTTATCTGTACACTCATGTTTGGGTTTGCCGTCCCAACAGCATGACGCAGGTGTGCACCAAGTAATCTGCATCCAGTTAGATTTGGATGCACACCATCAGGTCTGAATCGCTCCTTACAGTTCCAAAAGATATTGAAGTTATCAATGAACTTTATCCCATGGGTGATACATGCGTTTGATAACCATGTGTTCAGGCCAAGAAGTCCACTGAAAAGTTCAATCCCTTTACCCGCTGTAGGAACGGGTCCTGAAATGTAAACATGGTGCTCCAAACTGACACAGTCTCTCCAACAGCAGAGAAAAGTCTTTTTTTAGGATCTCAGAGCCAATTTTCCTCCTCAGAATATCAAAAGACCCTGTGTGGACAATAATCTTCATACCATCTGGATGTGAAGACAGAATGGTCGGCAACATCTCTGTCAGTTCCCTGACTAATGTATCAAAAAGTGTTAAATTTTCCGTCTTTGCCATCCTCACATGCTGTGTTATGGAGTCCCCAATCAGAATTGTGTCTATTTGTTTTTGTGTGGAGGCGCCGATAGCTTCTCTAGTCCTCCTGTTTGTGGAATTTTGGCCTCTCCTCCTGGTCTGGTTAGCCCTGGGCTGAGTTTTAGGGCTATTTCTTGAATTTTGATATATCCTTGCATTACATTCATCATCATTCATTTTAATATGACTCAACACATCATATTTATTATGCAGTGAGACTTCAGGTGGTGGAGTGAGTGCTGCAGCTTTAAATTTCCTGCTGGATTTACCTCTGCGGCGAACAACATCAGACCAGGTTCTTGCTGGGGTTGATGACTTTGGTCTGGCACCAACAGTGTTCCAGAAGGAGAGATCAGTCTGATGGTCCGGTTTGGGATTTTCCTCAGCTATTCCAATGTCATTTGAACACATCCAGGGAAGTGTATCAGCCAGGTCTGTAGCGGGAGGCTCCACATTCGACATGCCTTCGCGTATGAAGATGTGACTCAATCCATTTGACAACTCAGTAGCATGTACAGAAGCTACTACAGAGTCAATAAATTCTTCATTCACACGAATGTCTTGCAGTGTTTCAATCCTCTTCTCCAACTGTGTTATCCTCAAAGAAAGTTGCTCACACTCACTGCAGCTGCAGGGTTAGGAGACATCATTCCACTAGTTCTCCGATGGCAATCAACTAAATTTATCAAAAAATATATTTGTTCCAGTGATTTATAAGTGACCAGGAGTCCTTGTTCCTAAATTTCTTGCCGGTAAAGATAAGAAAAAAGAAGAAAAAAGAAGAAAAATGCAAGCAGAAAGGAGAGCAAAGCAGGAAGCGTCCGCACGGCAGCAAAGCAGGAAGTCTGCAATGCACATGCTTACAGTGTGCTTCGTTGGTGCCCGCTTTGTGTGATCATGTTACCAAAAAAACAACGGGAACGAAACGGGCGTACGTGCGTATGCCCGCATGCACCTGTGTGTAAGGGGTGTGTGATCGCGTCAACATAGGGGGCCACATACAGTATATAAAAAATAATTCTAATAAAAAGGCTCTATGTGTGCATGCCAGTGCCTTTCACTAACATTCTGTTGAAGTCTTCATGCTCATCAGGACCAGTTTCTTGCTTGGGGTCTAACTCTGGTTCCAGAAGGTCCTGTTCATCCATTACACTACAATCAGCGGCTTGACGATGGAGGCGCTAAGCTGTGTTAATCACCTCAGCAAAGGCCCACCCCCAGGAAGACTGAGTGGAGTAATGGGCAGAGCCAGCAGCTGCTCAGCTCCTCCTCCCCCTCTCTCCATCTCCGCCTGTTTAGACAGAGCTTAGTGAGAAGAGCTGCTTCAGCAGGAAGCTGCTGAACTCAAACTAAATGCTGATTTGGTCAAAGCAGGGTGTCAAGATTTCATTTAGATATCAGCTAATTATTTCAGATTGGGAATAAAGGACATAATATGTCTGCTTTAATGGCAGAACGTTGAGTTTCTGACATACCACAACCTGGGAAACAAAAAACTGTCTTCTTTCCACCAACCATCTGTCTGTCTGTCCACCAGTCTGTCCACACGTCCATCTGTTCATCCCCTTTGACTGTCTGGCTGCTACATGGAAAGTTTTACCTGTACAGGTGGGAAATCTAAAATGGCAGAAAGAGCATCGATCCTAAATTTGGAAACATAAAAATTCACTTTAAAATCTCCAAACTTCCAACCAACAGGCTGACAAGAAATATCCCCAGAAAGTTACCAGATAAAAAATAATCATTTAATCTTCTATAACATTCAAATTCCTGAAGGCAAAGCAAGGCAAATTTATTTGTACAGCACATTTCATGTACAAGACAATTCAAAGTGTTTCACACATATTATTACAGCAGGGTGCAGAAAGCAATAGAAGTACATTAAAAAGAAAGAAAAGAAATACAATTTGTTAAATAAAAACAGAAAGAAAAGGCTAAAATAAAATAGATAAAATGCAAGAAATAAAGTTCCAGTGTAGGGAAAGACAGTATTAAAACATGATCCAGTTTAAAGGGATCATGAGGTCAGTTAAGAGACGTAGTCCCTTTAGCGTGTCCTGGGTCTTCCATAGAGTGTCCTCCTGGTGGGATGTGCCTTGAAATCCTCTCCAGGGAGGCATCCAGGAGGCATCCTAACCAGATGCCCAAGCCACCTCATTACCTGGACACCTTGCCTTTTATCAGAACAAGATCCACAATGCTCCCAACACACGACAACTTTTCATGGCGTTTAACTCTCTTCTATCTCCACCACCTGCTCAGCCTCCCACTGTGCTGACTGCAGAAATGTTTGCTTCCTACTTCACTGAAAAGGTTGCTACCATCAGTAACCAATTCACTGAACCTGACCAACTCAGCCTTGCCAAACCAGCTACTGGTGCCTCACTCTGCTCTTTCCGCTGTCTAAATGAGGACGAAGTCTCTAAACTTCTAGTCTTTACTTCTGCCTTCAAGCAAGCTCGGGTTACCCTGATGCTGAAGAAACCCACACTCAACCCAGCCCAGGTTGGAAACTACCGGCTGGTCTCATTGCTTCCATTCATGTCTAAATTACTAGAGCGTGCCGTCTTCAGTCAGGTCTCACAGTTCCTCCAAGACAACAACCTGTTTGATCCATATCAATCTGGATATAGGCAGGGTCACTCTACTGAAACTGCTCTCCTGTCAGTTACTGATTCCCTACGGGTTGCCAGATCCACTGGTCAATCCTCAGTCCTTATACTGCTGGACCTGTCGGCTGCCTTTGACACGGTCAACCATCACATACTGTTCTCCAAACTCTTGGAGCTTGGCATCTCAGGATCTGTCCTCTCGTGGTTTACGTCTTACCTCACAGGGAGATCCTTCAAAGTATCTTGGCGAGGGGGCGTATCCAGATCACATGGGGTGACAACTCGGCCCCCTTCTCTTTTCACTATACACCTCCTCACTCGGTGCAGTCATTAGCTCTCATGGTTTCTCCTACCACTGCTATGCAGATGACACTCAGCTTTTCCTTTCTTTCCCACCTGATGACACAACCGTCTCAATGCGAATATCAGCATGCCTTGCTGATATCTCCGCATGGATGAAGGATTGCCACCTTCAGCTAAATCTGTCCAAGACTGAGCTTATTGTCTTTCCAGCCAGTCCTTCTTTACCGCCACAGATAAGTGTGCAGCTTGACTCAATCACACTTGTGCCTACATCTTCTACCAGGAATCTTGGTGTCATGGTAGACAACCAGCTGACCTTTAAGGACCATGTTGCCTCGGTTTCCCGGTCTTGCCGATTTGCTCTCTACAACATCAGGAGGATCAGACCATACCTGACTGAACACACGACCCAGCTCCTGGTCCAGGCTCTGGTCATTTCACGCATTGACTACTGCACCTCCTTACTGGCTGGCCTGCCTGCATGCTCAGTTAAACCTCTACAGATGATCCAGAATGCAGCAGCACGTCTGGTCTTCAACCAGCCTAAAAGAGCTCATGTCACTCCGCTGCTAATTGCTCGTCACTGGCTTCCAGTTGCAGCACGCATCAAATTCAAGGCTCTGCTTCTGGCTTACAAAACAATAACCCAAACGGCTCCGGTCTACCTTCACTCCTTAATCCAGAGCTACACTCCCTCTCCACAGTTACGCTCTGCCAGTGAAAGACGCCTAGTGCTCCCACCACAACGCGGCGCAAAATCAGTAGCTAGACTCTTCTCCTCTGTTGTTCCCCGGTGGTGGAACGATCTACCAAACTCCGTCCAATCCGCAGAGTCCTTATCCACTTTTAAGACTAAGCTAAAGACTCAGTTGTTTAAGGAGCATTTCCACATTTAGCTTAACTAAATAAGCTAGAAAGATTTGTCCAGCTTTTTGGCTCAACCAAGCACTGAAGAAGCTGCGTGCACTTATGCCCAAGATGATATTGTGTGATGAAATCATGCACTTATGCCCAAGTTGATATTACGTGATGAAATCATGCACTTATGACCATGTTGATATTGTTTGATGAATGAATCATGATCCTGTATTTACTTAAAATGACTACAAAAAAAAAAAAAAAAAAAAAAATTAATTCACTGCACTAGCACTACATGACAGCACCTAGGTCCAACTGGACTCAAAAGTGGTCTGACACTTAATTATGACATCCCATCTTGTTTGAATTCATGCTTGTGTTGTTCTTGCTCTCAAATGTAAGTCGGTTTGGATAAAAGCGTCTGCTAAATGACTGTAGAATAGAATAGAATAGAATAGGAAGAAACTCATTTTGGTCTCTATTTGTGATCTTGTTCTTTTGGTCACTATCTCCTCCTGGTGACCATAGGGCTAGGGTAGGAACGTATAGACCGGTAAATCCAGGGCTTCTCCCTTCAGCTCAGCTCCTTCTTCACCAGATTCTTCACCAGAGTCCATATCACTGCAGACGCTGCACAGATCCTCATGTAGATCTCACACTCCATCCTTCCCTCACTCCTGAACAAGACCATTTGACCCCTGAATAGACTTTACCAGAGAGGCTGAGGAGTGTGGTCCATCTGCAGTTGGAGCACACTCCTCCAATGTCCTTTTTGAAGAGAGGAACCACCACCAAAGTCTGCCAGTGCAGAAGCACTGTCCCCAATGTCCATGCGATGCTGCGGAGCATGTGAACCAAGACAGCCCCACAGCATCCAGAGCTTTGAGTAATTATCAGCGGATTGATGGCATCCATAATCTCCGGTGTCTACCAGCGGACATCAGTGTCAGGCCTTTCACCTACAGACCAGACGAAGCACCCCCTGGATGACCCTACAAGGGTCTTGAAGCCCCAGACAAGATAGCTCCGAGGATCACTGGGAAATGTAAACCCCTCCACCATGGTATCTGATCACACCTGGACTAATTACAGGTGTGATCACATTCAGGTCACTTTCAGAGATCTTGTGGTACAGTTCTGGCCACCTGTTAACCTGATGTGGCTGAAGATCCATTACCATGCTTCCTGACTTTCCTGGTTTACAGGAGAATGTCACCAGGGTGGATTATTCACGACCATCTTTTTTCTCTGACAGCGAGCACATCACCAAAGGTACTAACAACCTGTCATTCCTGTGAATCACCTCCAACAGACAGAGCTGCACATTTCTGCTCGTTAATACTGAGGTACTAATACATTCATCTACAGTTCTACCTCCCTTCAGATGCCTGTTTTCCATCAGAGGCCTCACCTGATAGAGCTGATAGAGATTGTTAGTTAGTCATATCTGACATGTTATCAAATAAATGGAGAAATTGTAAACTTCCTTTAAACTTTATTTTGTTTGGAAGAAAAGTCAGAAAATTTCAGGATGAGAAATGGAACATCAGAATCTCTTTTTTTTTTTTTTTTTTTTTCATCGGGAGGATAAAGCTTCTTACTCTAAGTGCAATAAAACTGTTCAGAACATAACTGAAAAACTGAAATATGAAGAGAAGATTTTTATTACTGGTGTGATCAGGTAAAGTGTTTTTGTACTGACCTGTAAAAAAAATTGACTCTCTGAGGATGTTGGTGGTTCTCTTTCCATGTTTTGTGACTAATCTTGTTGCACGCAGAATCACTCAACTGTAACAGACTGAGAAAAGCAGTAAGATGTGATGATGATGGGCTGTTCTTCATCTCCAGATGCCATGGCTTTGTGGAGACACTACCATGATGGAGATGATTGAGAAGAAGAGAGTTTTGTGTCGAGAGATAAAAGCTCGTCAGAGTCCTGAGAAGAATCTGTGTAAACAGGACAGCATGCCCATCCTGCCCAGCTGGAAGAGGAAGCAGCCGCCGCCATATTCTGCCCCACCCACCACCACCGGACACACCACCACGGTCTTCTGGGACACTGCCATCTGAAACCCGACCACCATGAGGTCCATATGGGAAGAATGGTAGTACAGCCAGCTGCAGTGGTTTGAGGAGAACATGGAGATGATGATGATGATGACCACAGGTTCAACGTGATCATAGCTTGTTTCTATTATTTTCTATCTGTGTTTTATTGGTGGTTGCGCCTGTCAATGATTTGAAGTTGCTTTGTTACTATCCAATTAAAATGTTAAATGAAATCATCCAGGTGGTTCCTATATCAGATTTTATCTGGATTAGTAGGTCGGGGTTAATCTGGTTTCTATATTTGGTTTAATTTGGTTTCTATGGCAGGTTTTATCGGGTTAATCCGACAGATTTTATCTGGTTCCTACATCAGGTTTTATTTGGTGTCTACATCAGGTTTTATTTGGTTTTTACATCAGGTTTTATCTGGTTTCTACATCAGGTTTGATCTGGATTCTGTGTCAGGTTTTATTTTGTTATCTACTTTAGATTTAGCCTAGATTCTACTTCAGGATTATCTTGTTTCTACATCAGGTTTTTTTTTATTTCTACATCAGGGTTTATCTGGTTTCTACATCAGGCTTTAACTTTGTTTCTACGTCAGGTTTTATTTCGTTTCTATTTCAGGTTTATCTGGTTTCTACATCAGGTTTTAACTGGTTTCTACATCAGTTTTAACTGGTTTCTTCATCAGGTTATATTTGGTTTCTACATCAGATTTCATCTAGTTTCAACATCACGTATAATTTGGTTCCTACATCGAGGTTTTCTCTTGTTTCTAGATCAGGTTTTATTTGGGTTGGAACATCAGGTTTTATCTGGTTTCTACATCAGGTTTTATCTGGTTTCTACATCAGGTTTTATTTGGTTTCTACATCAGGTTTTATCTTGTTTCTGGATCAGGTTTTCGTTGGTTTCTACATCAAGGTATTCTCTTGTTTCTACATCAGGTTTTATTTGGTTTCTACATCAGGTTTTATCTGGTTTCTACATCTGGTTTTATCTGGTTTCTACATCAGTTTTTTTTGGTTTCTACATCAGGATTTATGTGATCTTTACATCAGGTTTTATCTGGTTTCTACATTTGGTTTCATCTGGTTTCTACATCAGTTTTTTTGGTTTCTACATCAGGTTTTATCTTGTTTCTAGATCAGTTGATATTTGGTTTCTACATCAGGTTTTATCTGGTTTCTACATCAGTTTTAAGTTGGTTTCTTCATAAGGTTTTATGTGGTTTCTACATCAGGTTTAATTTGGTTTGTAAATTAGGTTTTATCTGGTTTCTACATCAGGTTTCATTTGGTTTCTACGTCAGGTTTTATCTGGTTTCTACATCAGGTTTTTAGTGGTTTCTACATCAGGTTTTATTTGGTTTCTACATCAGGTTTTATCTGGTTTCTACATCAGGTTTTATCTGGTTTCTACATCAGTTTATATTTTGTTCTACATCAGGTTTTAATCTGGTTTCTACATCAGGTTTTGATCTGGTTTCTACATCAGGTTTTATTTTGGTTTCTACATCAGGTTTTATTTGGTTTCTACATCAGGTTTAGTTGGTTTCTACATCAGGTTTTAGTTGGTTTCTACATCAGGTTTTATTTGGTTTCTACATCAGGTTTTATTTGGTTTCTACATCAGGTATAATCTGGTTTCTATATCAGGTTTTATCTGATTTCTAAATCAGGTTTTATTTGTTTTCTACATCAGGTTTAATCTGGTTTTTCCATCAGGTTTTATTTGGTTTCTACATCATGATTAATTTGGTCTCTACATCAGGTTTTTTTCTTGTTACTACATCAGGTTTTATTTGGTTTTCACATCAGGTTTGGTCTGGTTTCTGTGTCTGGTTTTACGTGGTTTCTACATCAGGTTTTATTAGTTTTCTACATCAGGTTTTATCTGGTTTTTCCATCAGGTTTTATTTGGTTTCTACATCCGGTTTTTCGTGGTTTCTATATCAGGTTTATTTGGTTTCTACATCAGGTTTTATCTGGTTTCTACATCAGGTTGTAGTTGGTTTCTACATCCGGTTTTACTTGGTTTCTACATCAGGTTTATTTGGTTTCTACATCAGGTTTTATCTGGTTTCTACATCAGGTTTCATCTGGTTTCTCCATCAGGTTTTATTTGGTTTCAACATCAGGTTTTATCTGGTTTTTCCATCAGGTTTTATTTGGTTTCTACATAAGGTTTTATCTGATTTCTAAATCAGGTTTTATATCTTTTCTACATTAGGTTTTCATCTGGTTTGTACATCAGGTTTTATGTGATCTTTACATCAGGTTTTATCTGGTTTCTACATCAGGTCTGATCTGGTTTCTGTGTCAGGTTTTATTCTGTTTCTACATCAGGTTTTATTTGGTTTCTACATCACGTTTAATTTGGTTTCTACATCAGGTTTTCTTTGGTTTCTCCATCTCGTTTTATTTGGTTTCTAGATCTGGTTTTGTCGGGTTTCTACATCAGGTCTGATCTGGTTTCTATGTCAGTTTTTATTTTGTTTCTACATCACGTTTTATTTGGTTTCTACATCAGGTTTAATTTGGTTTCTACATCAGGTTTTATCTGATTTCTAAATCAGGTTTTATGTCTTTTCTACATTAGGTTTTCATCTGGTTTGTACATCAGGTTTTATGTGATCTTTACATCAGGTTTTATCTGGTTTCTACATCAGGTCTGATCTGGTTTCTGTGTCAGGTTTTATTTTGTTTCTACGTCAGGTTTAATTTGGTTCCTACATCAGATTTTATTTGGTTTCTACATCAAGTTTTAGTTGGTTTCCACATCAGGTTTTAGTTGGTTTCTACATCAGGTATAATCAGGTTTCTACATCAGGTTTGTCTGTGTCTACCTCAGGTTTTCTTTGGTTTCTACAACAGGTTTTATTAGTTTTCTACATCAGGTTTTATTTTTTCCTACATCAGGTTTTCTTTGGTTTCTACATCAGGTATAATCTGGTTTCTATATCAGGTTTTATCTGATTTCTAAATCAGGTTTGATATCTTTCTACATTAGGTTTTTATCTGGTTTGTACATCAGGTTTTATTTGGTTTGTATATCAGGTTTAATTTGGTTTCTAGATCAGCTTCTATGTGGTTTCGAAATCAGGTTTTAACTTGTTTCTACATCAGGTTTTATCTGTTTTCAACATACGGTTTTATTTGGTTTCTACATCAGGTTTGGTCTGGTGTCTGTGTCTGGTTTTACGTGGTTTCTACATCAGGTTTTATTAGTTTTCTACATCCGGTTTTTCGTGGTTTCTACATCAGGTTTATTTGGTTTCTACATCAGGTTTTATCTGGTTTCTACATCAGGTTTTAGTTGGTTTCTACATCCGGTTTTACTTGGTTTCTACATCAGGTTAATTTGGTTTCTACATCAGGTATAATCTGCTTTCTATATCAGGTTTTATCTCATTTCTACATCAGGTTTTATTTGTTTTCTACATCAGGTTTTATCTGGTTTCTCCATCAGGTTTTATTTGGTTTCCACATCAGGTTTAATTTGGTTTCTACATCAGGTTTTATCTGCTTTTTCCATCAGGTTTTATTTGGTTTCTACATCAGGTTTTATCTGGTTTCTACATCAGGATTAATTTGGTCTCTCCATCAGGTTTTTTTCTTGTTTCTACATCAGGTTTTATCTGGTTTCAACATCCGGTTTTATTTGGTTTCTACATCAGGTTTGGTCTGGTTTCTGTGTCTGGTTTTACGTGGTTTCTACATCAGGTTTTATTAGTTTTCTACATCCGGTTTTATTTGGTTTCTACATCAGGTTGTATCTTGTTTCTACATCAGGTTTTAACTGGTTTCTACATCAGTTTTAATTTGGTTTCTACATCAGGTTTCCTCTTGTTTCTACATCAGGTTTTTTCTGGTTTTTTCATCAGGTTTTATCTGGTTTCTACATCAGGTATAATTTGGTTTGTAAATTAGGTTTTATCTGGTTTCTACATCAGGTTTTATTTGGTTTCTACATCAGGTTTTATCTGATTTCTACATCACGTTTTATTTGGTTTCTACATCATTTTTGTTTGGTTTCTACATCACGTTTTATGTGATCTTTACATCAGGTTTTATCTTGTTTCTAGATCAGGTGATATTTTGTTTCTCCATCAGGTTTCATCTGGTTTCTACATCAGGTCTGTTCTGGTTTCTGTGTCAGGTTTTATTTTGTTTCTACATCAGGTTTTATTTGGTTTCTACATCAGGTTCAATTTGGTTTCTACATCAGGTTTTCTTTGGTTTCTCCATCTCGTTTTACTTGGTTTCTAAATCTGGTTTTGTCGGGTTTCTACATCAGGTCTGATCTGGTTTCTGTGTCAGGTTTTATTTGGTTTCTACATCAGGTTTTATTTGGTTTCTACATCAGGTTTAATTTGGTTTCCACATCAGATTTTTTCTGGTTTCTCCATTAGGTTTTATTTGGGTTCGAAATCAGGTTTTAACTTGTTTCTACATCAGGTTTTATCTGGTTTCAACATCCGGTTTTATTTGGTTTCGAAATCAGGTTTTATTTGGTTTCTACATCAGGTTTTTAGTGGTTTCTACTTCAGGTTTTACCTGGTTTCTACATCAGGTTTTATTTGGTTTCTACATCAGGTTTTATCTGATTTCTACATCACGTTTTATTTGGTTTCTACATCAGCTTTTATTTTGTTTCTACATCAAGTTTTAGTTGGTTTCCACATAAGGTTTTATCTAGTTTCTACATCATGTTTTATTTGGTTTCCACAACAGGTTTCATTTGGTTTCTACATCAGGTTTCATCTGGTTTCTACATCAGGTTTTATCTGGTTTCTACATCAGGTTTTTTTTGGTTTCTGCATCAGGTTTTAGTTTGTTTCTACATCAGGTTTTATCTAGTTTCTACATCAGGTTTCATTTGGTTTCTGCATCAGGTTGTATTTGGTTTCTACATTAGGTTTCTTCAGGTTTCTACATCAGGTTTATCTGTGTCTACCTCAGGTTTTATATGGTTCTCCATCAGGTTTTTAGTGGTTCCTATATCAGGTTTTATTTGGTTTCTACATCACGTTTTATATGGTTTCTACACCAGGTTTCATCTGGTTTCTACATCTGGTTTTATGTGGTTTCTACATCAGTTTTTTTTGGTTTCTACATCAGGTTTTATGTGATCTTTACATCAGGTTTTATCTTGTTTCTAGATCAGGTCTGATCTAGTTTCTACATCAGGTTTAATTTCGTTTCTACATCAGGTTTTCTTTGGTTTCTCCATCTCGTTTTATTTGGTTTCTAAATCTGGTTTTGTCGGGTTTCTACATCCGGTCTGATCTGGTTTCTGTGTCAGGTTTTATTTTGTTTCTACATCAGGTTTTATTTGGTTTCTACATCAGGTTTAATTTGGTTCCTACATCAGATTTTATTTGGTTTCTACATCAAGTTTTAGTTGGTTTCCACATCAGGTTTTAGTTGGTTTCTACATCAGGTATAACCAGGTTTCTACATCAGGTTTGTCTGTGTCTACCTCAGGTTTTCTTTGGTTTCTACAACAGGTTTTATTAGTTTTCTACATCAGGTTTTATTTTTTCCTACATCAGGTTTTCTTTGGTTTCTACATCAGGTATAATCTGGTTTCTATATCAGGTTTTATCTGATTTCTAAATCAGGTTTGATATCTTTTCTACATTAGGTTTTTATCTGGTTTGTACATCAGGTTTTATTTGGTTTGTACATCAGGTTTAATTTGGTTTCTAGATCAGCTTCTATCTGGTTTCGAAATCAGGTTTTAACTTGTTTCTACATCAGGTTTTATCTGTTTTCAAGATACGGTTTTATTTGGTTTCTACATCAGGTTTGGTCTGGTGTCTCTGTCTGGTTTTACGTAGTTTCTACATCAGGTTTTATTAGTTTTCTACATCCGGTTTTACGTGGTTTCTACATCAGGTTTATTTGGTTTCTACATCAGGTTTTATCTGGTTTCTACATCAGGTTTTAGTTGGTTTCTACATCCGGTTTTACTTGGTTTCTACATCAGGTTTATTTGGTTTCTACATCAGGTATAATCTGGTTTCTATATCAGGTTTTATTTGATTTCTACATCAGGTTTTAGTTGTTTTCTACATCAGGTTTTATCTGGTTTCTCCATCAGGTTTTATTTGGTTTCCACATCAGGTTTAATTTGGTTTCTACATCAGGTTTTATCTGCTTTTTCCATCAGGTTTTATTTGGTTTCTACATCAGGTTTTATCTGGTTTTTCCATCAGGTTTTATTTGGTTTCTACATCAGGTTTTATCTGGTTTCTACATCAGGATTAATTTGGTCTCTACATCAGGTTTTTTTCTTGTTTCTACATCAGGTTTTATCTGGTTTCAACATCCGGTTTTATTTGGTTTCTACATCAGGTTTGGTCTGGTTTCTGTGTCTGGTTTTATGTGGTTTCTACATCAGGTTTTATTAGTTTTCTACATCCGGTTTTATTTGGTTTCTACATCAGGTTGTATCTTGTTTCTACATCAGGTTTTAACTGGTTTCTACATCAGTTTTAATTTGGTTTCTACATCAGGTTTCCTCTTGTTTCTTCATCAGGTTTTATGTGGTTTCTACATCAGGTTTAATTTGGTTTGTAAATTACGTTTTATCTGGTTTCTACATCAGGTTTCATTTGGTTTCTACATCAGGTTTTATCTGATTTCTACATCACGTTTTATTTGGTTTCTACATCAGGTTTTATTTTGTTTCTACATCAAGTTTTCGTTGGTTTCTGCGTCAGGTTTTATCTGATTTCTACATCACGTTTAATTTGGTTCCTACATCCGGTTTTATTTGGTTTCTACATCAGGTTGTATCTTGTTTCTACATCAGGTTTTAACTGGTTTCTACATCAGTTTTAATTTGGTTTCTACATCAGGTTTCCTA